>NW_028263173.1:17875-116929 GCF_049901735.1 Notechis scutatus
AAGAACATGAAAATGAGCTTAATTTTGAAACCGAGGTCAGATTCAAAAGTTATGTATTCCTATAAATTGAGTTCTTTCCTATACATTCAGTTCTTTCGCCATTTTGAGATATGCCTTGGGATAACTCCACAGGAAAAGCCGCCCACGAAAAACATGTCGTTTTTTGAATGTATTCCAACTGAAGAACATGAAAATGAGCTTAATTTTGAAACCGAGGTCAGATTCAAAAGTTATGTATTCCTATAAATTGAGTTCTTTCCATACATTCAGTTCTTTTCGCCATTTTGAGATATGCCTTGGGATAACTCCACAGGAAAAGCTGCCTACCTAAAACCAGCCGTTTTTGAATGTATTCCACCTCAAGAACATGAAAATGAGCTTAATTTTGAAATCCGAGGTCAGATTCAAAAGTTAGTATTCCTATAAATTGAGTTCTTTCCCATACATTCAGTTCTTTCGCCATTTTGAGATATGCCTTGGGATAACTCCACAGGAAAAGCCGCCTACCTAAAACCATGTCGCTTTTTTGAAATGTATTCCACCTCTGGCAACATGAAAATGAGCTTAATTTTGGAAATCCGAGGTCAGATTCAAAAAGTTATGTATTCCTATAAATTGAGTTCTTTCCTATACATTCAGTTCTTTTCGCCATTTTGAGATATGCCTTGGGATAACTCCACAGGAAAAGTTTCCATTTCGCCTGCCGAAACCATGTCGTTTTTTGAATGTATCTCCACCTCGAAGAACATGAAAATGAGCTTAATTTTGAAATCCGAGGTCAGATTCAAAAGTATGCGTATTCCTAGCAAATTGAGTTCTTTCCTATATATTCATTTCTTTTCACGCATCTTTGAGATATGCCTTGGGATAATCCATGTGGAAAAAGCTTCGCCCACGAAAAACCATGTCGCTTTTTTGAATGTATTCCACCTGAAGAACATGAAAATGGAGCTTTAATTTTTTAATCCGAGGTCAGATTCAAAAAGTTATGTATTCCTATAAATTGAGTTCTTTCCTATACATTCAGTTCTTTTCGCCATTTTGAGATATGCCTTGGGATAACTCCACAGGAAAAGCTTCGCTAACTAAAACCATGTCGTTTTTTGAATGTATTCCACCTCAAGAACATGAAAATGAGCTTAATTTTTGAAACCGAGGTCAGATTCAAAAGTTATGTATTCTATAAATTGAGTTCTTTCCTATACATTCAGTTCTTTTCACGTATTTTGAGATATGCCTTGGGATAACTCCACAGGAAAAGCTCGCCCACCTGAAAACCATGTCGTTTTTTGAATGTATTCCACCCGGGAAGAACATGAAAATGAGCTTAATTTTGAAACCGAGGTCAGATTCAAAAGTTATGTATTCCTATAAATTGAGTTCTTCCTATACATTCAGTTCTTCGCCATTTTGAGATATGCCTTGGGATAACTCCACAGGAAAAGCTCGCCAACTTAAAACCATGTCGTTTTTTGAATGTATTCCACCTCAAGAACATGAAAATGAGCTTAATTTTGAAACCGAGGTCAGATTCAAAAGTTATGTATTCCTATAAATTGAGTTCTTTCCTATACATTCAGTTCTTTCGCCATTTTGAGATATGCCTTGGGATAACTCCACAGGAAAAGCTCGCCAACAAAAACTATGTCTTTTTTGAATGTATTCCACCCTCAAGAACATGAAAATGAGCTTAATTTTGAAATCCGAGGTCAGATTCAAAAGTTATGTATTCCTATAAATTGAGTTCTTTCCTATACATTCTGTTCTTTCTGCCATTTTGAGATATGCCTTGGGATAAATCCACAGGAAAAGCTCACGCCACGTAAAACCATGTCGCATTTTTTGAATGTATTCCACCCCGAAGAACATGAAATGAGCTTAATTTTGAAATCCGAGGTCAGATTCAAAAAGTTATGTATTCCTATAAATTGAGTTCTTTCCTATACATTCAGTTCTTTCGCCATTTTGAGATATGCCTTGGGATAACTCCACAGGAAAAAGTCGTTCACTACACGAAAACCATGTCGGTTTTTTGAATGTATTCACACCTTAAGAACATGAAAATGAGCTTAATTTTGAAACCGAGGTCAGATTCAAAAGTTATGTATTCCTATAAATTGAGTTCTTTCCTATACATTCAGTTCTTTTCGCCATTTTGAGATATGCCTTGGGATAACTCCACAGGAAAAGCTCGCCTACCTAAAACCATGTCGTTTTTTGAATGTATTCCACCTCAAGAACATGAAAATGAGCTTAATTTTGAAATCCGAGGTCAGATTCAAAAGTTATGTATTCCTATAAATTGAGTTCTTTTCCTATACATTCAGTTCTTTTCGCCATTTTGAGATATGCCTTGGGATAACTCCACAGGAAAAGCTCGCCTACCTAAAACCATGTCGTTTTTTGAATGTATTCCACCTCAAGAACATGAAAATGAGCTTAATTTTGAAATCCGAGGTCAGATTCAAAAGTTATGTATTCCTATAAATTGAGTTCTTTCCTATACATTCAGTTCTTTCGCCATTTTGAGATATGCCTTGGGATAACTCCACAGGAAAAGCTCGCCCACGTAAAAACCATGTCGTTTTTTGAATGTATTCCACCTCGAAGAACATGAAAATGAGCTTAATTTTGAAATCCGAGGTCAGATTCAAAAAGTTATGTATTCCTATAAATTGAGTTCTTTCCTATACATTCAGTTCTTTCGCCATTTTGAGATATGCCTTGGGATAACTCCACAGGAAAAGCTCGCCCACGTAAAACCATGTCGTGCTTTTTGAATGTATTCCACCTCAAGAACATGAAAATGAGCTTAATTTTGAAATCCGAGGTCAGATCTCAAAAGTTATGTATTCCTATAAATTGAGTTCTTTCCTATACATTCAGTTCTTTTCGCCATTTTGAGATATGCCTTGGGATAACTCCACAGGAAAAGCTCACCATTTCCAAAACCATGTCGCTTTTTTGAATGTATTCCACCCCGAAGAACATGAAAATGAGCTTAATTTTGAAATCCGAGGTCAGATTCAAAAGTTATGTATTCCTATAAATTGAGTTCTTTCCTATACATTCAGTTCTTTCGCCATTTTGAGATATGCCTTGGGATAACTCCACAGGAAAAAGCTCGCCACTACTAAAACCATGTCGTTTTTTGAATGTATTCCACCCTGAAGAACATGAAAAATGAGCTTAATTTTGAAATCCGTAGGTCAGATTCAAAAGTTATGTATTCCTATAAATTGAGTTCTTCCTATACATTCAGTTCTTTCGCCATTTTGAGATATGCCTTGGGATAACTCCACAGGAAAAGCTCGCCACTGAAAACCATGCTGTCGCTTTTTGAATGTATTCCACCTCAAGAACATGAAAATGAGCTTAATTTTGAAACCGAGTGTCAGATTCAAAAGTTATGTATTCCTATAAATTGAGTTCTTTCCTATACATTCAGTTCTTTTCGCCATTTTGAGATATGCCTTGGGATAACTCCACAGGAAAAGCTTCACGCCTACGTAAAACCATGTGTTTTTTTGAATGTATTCCACCCTCAAGAACATGAAAATGAGCTTAATTTTGAAATCCGAGGTCAGATTCAAAAGTTATGTATTCCTATAAATTGAGTTCTTTCCTATACATTCAGTTCTTTCGCCATTTTGAGATATGCCTTGGGATAACTCCACAGGAAAAGCTCGCCTACTAAAACCATGTCGCTTTTTTGAATGTATTCCACCTCAAGAACATGAAAATGAGCTTAATTTTGAAATCCGAGGTCAGATTCAAAAGTTATGTATTCCTATAAATTGAGTTCTTTCCTATACATTCAGTTCTTTCGCCATTTTGAGATATGCCTTTGGGATAACTCCACAGGAAAAGCTCGCCACGAAAACCATGTTGCTTTTTTGAATGTATTCCACCCTCAAGAACATGAAAATGAGCTTAATTTTGAAATCCGAGGTCAGATTCAAAAGTTATGTATTCCTATAAATTGAGTTCTTTCCTATACATTCAGTTCTTTCACGCCATTTTGAGATATGCCTTGGGATAACTCCACAGGAAAAGTCATCTTCATGAAAACCATGTCGTTTTTTTGAATGTATTCCACCCTGAAGAACATGAAAATGAGCTTAATTTTGAAACCGAGGTCAGATTCAAAAGTTATGTATTCCTATAAATTGAGTTCTTTCTTTCCTATACATTCAGTTCTTTTCGCCATTTTGAGATATGCCTTGGGATAACTCCACAGGAAAAGTCGGCCACGAAAACCATGTCGCTTTTTTGAATGTATTCCACCCCAAGAACATGAAATGAGCTAATTTTTGAAACCGAGGTCAGATTCAAAAGTTATGTATTCCTATAAATTGAGTTCTTTCCTATACATTCAGTTCTTTTCGCCATTTTGAGATATGCCTTGGGATAACTCCACAGGAAAAGCTCTACCAATAAAACCATGCTGCGTTTTTTGAATGTATTCCACCCCAAGAACATGAAAATGAGCTTAATTTTGAAATCCGAGGTCAGATTCAAAAGTTATGTATTCCTATAAATTGAGTTCTTTCCTATACATTCAGTTCTTCGCCATTTTGAGATATGCCTGGGATAACTCCACAGGAAAAGCTCGCCCACCGAAAACCATGTCGTTTTTTTTGAATGTATTCCACCCCAAGAACATGAAATGAGCTTAATTTTGAACTGAAAGTCACAGATTCAAAAGTTATGTATTCCTATAAATTGAGTTCTTTCCTATACATTGAGTTCTTTCGCCATTTTGAGATATGCCTTGGGATAACTCCACAGGAAAAGCTCGCCCACGAAAAACTACAAGTCGTCATTTTTTAGAATGTATTCCACCTCGAAGAACATGAAAATGAGCTTAATTTCTCATAATCCGGAGGTCAGATTCAAAAGTTATGTATTCCTATAAATTGAGTTCTTTCCTATACATTCAGTTCTTTCGCCATTTTGAGATATGCCTTGGGATAACTCCACAGGAAAAGCTCGCCTCACGAAACCATGTCGCTTTTTTGAATGTATTCCACCTCGAAGAACATGAAAATGAGCTTAATTTTGAAACCGAGGTCAGATTCAAAAGTTATGTATTCCTATAAATTGAGTTCTTCCTATACATTCAGTTCTTCTCGCCATTTTGAGATATGCCTTGGGATAACTCCACAGGAAAAGCTTCGCCACCTGAAAACCATGTCGCTTTTTGAATGTATTCCACCTGAAGAACATGAAAATGAGCTTAATTTTGAAACCGAGGTCAGATTCAAAAGTTATGTATTCCTATAAATTGAGTTCTTTCCTATACATTCAGTTCTTTCGCCATTTTGAGATATGCCTGGGATAACTCCACAGGAAAAGCTCGCCTACCTAAAACCATGTCGTTTTTTGAATGTATTCCACCCTCAAGAACATGAAAATGAGCTTAATTTTGAAATCTGCAGGTCAGATTCAAAAGTTATGTATTCCTATAAATTGAGTTCTTTCCTATACATTCAGTTCTTTCGCCATTTTGAGATATGCCTTGGGATAACTCCACAGGAAAAGCTCGCCACGTAAAAACCATGTCGTTTTTTGAATGTATTCCACCCCTGAAGAACATGAAAATGAGCTTCATTTTGAAACCGAGGTCAGATTCAAAAGTTATGTATTCCTATAAATTGAGTTCTTTCCTATACATTCAGTTCTTTCGCCATTTTGAGATATGCCTTGGGATAACTCCATGAGGAAAAGCTTGCCTTACGAAAACCATGTCGTTTTTTGAATGTATTCCACCTCAAGAACATGAAAATGAGCTTAATTTTGAAACCTGAGGTCAGATTCAAAAGTTATGTATTCCTAGTAAATTGAGTTCTTTCCTATACATTCAGTTCTTTCGCCATTTTGAGATATGCCTTGGGATAACTCCACAGGAAAAGCTCGCCACGACTAAAACCATGTCGCTTTTTGAATGTATTCCACCCCAAGAACATGAAAATGAGCTTAATTTTGAAACCGAGGTCAGATTCAAAAGTTATGTATTCCTATAAATTGTGTTCTTTCCTATACATTCAGTTCTTTCGCCATTTTGAGATATGCCTTGGGATAACTCCACAGGAAAAGCTCGCCTACCAAAAATCATGTCGCTTTTTTGAATGTATTCCACCTTTAAGAACATGAAATGAGCTTAATTTTGAAATCCGAGGTCAGATTCAAAAGTTATGTATTCCTATAAATTGAGTTCTTTCCTATACATTCAGTTCTTTTCGCCATTTTGAGATATGCCTTGGGATAACTGCACAGGAAAAGCTTCGCCTACTAAAACCATGCGTTGCTTTTTGAATGTATTCCACCCCCAAGAACATGAAAATGAGCTTTAATTTTGAAATCCGAGGTCAGATTCAAAAGTTATGTATTCCTATAAATTGAGTTCTTTCCTATACATTCAGTTCTTTCGCCATTTTGAGATATGCCTTGGGATAACTCCACAGGAAAAGCTCGCCTACCTAAAACCATGTCGCTTTTTTGAATGTATTCCACCCCAAGAACATGAAAATGAGCTTAATTTTGAAACCGAGGTCAGATTCAAAAGTTATGTATTCCTATAAATTCGAGTTCTTCCTATACATTCTGTTCTTTCGCCATTTTGAGATATGCCTTGGGATAACTCCACAGGAAAAGCTCGCCACTTAAAACCATGTCGCTTTTTTGAATGTATTCCACCTCAAGAACATGAAAATGAGCTTAATTTTGAAACTGAGAGGTCAGATCTGGAAAGTTATGTATTCCTATAAATTGAGTTCTTTCTATATACATTCAGTTCTTTCGCCATTTTTAGATATGCCTTGGGATAACTCCACAGGAAAAGCTCGCCACGAAAACCATGTGGCATTTTTGAATGTATTCCACCTCAAGAACATGAAAATGAGCTTAATTTTGAAATCCGAGGTCAGATTCAAAAGTTATGTATTCTCTATAAATTGAGTTCTTTCCTATACATTCAGTTCTTTCGCCATTTTGAGATATGCCTTGGGATAACTCCACAGGAAAAGCTCGCCTACGATAAAAACCATGTCGCTTTTTTGAATGTATTCCACCTCAAGAACATGAAAATGAGCTTAATTTTGAAATCCGAGGTCAGATTCAAAAGTTATGTATTCCTATAAATTGAGTTCTTTCCCTATACATTCAGTTCTTTCGCCATTTTGAGATATGCCTTGGGATAACTCCACAGGAAAAGCTCACTACACGAAAACCATGTCGCTTTTTTGAATGTATTCCACCCTCAAGAACATGAAAATGAGCTTAATTTTGAAATCCGAGGTCAGATTCAAAAGTTATGTATTCCTATAAATTGAGTTCTTTCCTATACATTAGTTCTTTTCGCCATTTTGAGATATGCCTTGGGATAACTCCACAGGAAAAGCTGGCCCACGTAAAACCATGTCGTTTTTTGAATGTATTCCACCCTCAAGAACATGAAAATGAGCTTAATTTTGAAATCCGAGGTCAGATTCAAAAGTTATGTATTCCTTTATAAATTGAGTTCTTTCCTATACATTCAGTTCTTTCGCCATTTTGAGATATGCCTTGGGATAACTCCACAGGAAAAGCTCACCACTGAAAAACCATGTCGCTTTTTTGAATGTATTCCACCTCAAGAACATGAAAATGAGCTTAATTTTGAAATCCGAGGTCAGATTCAAAAGTGACGTATTCCTATAAATTGAGTTCTTTCCTATACATTCAGTTCTTTTCGCCATTTTGAGATATGCCTTGGGATAACTCCACAGGAAAAGCTCGCCTACGTAAAACCATGTCGTTTTTTGAATGTATTCCACCTCGAAGAACATGAAAATGAGCTTCATTTTGAAACCGAGGTCAGATTCAAAAGTTATGTATTCCTATAAATTGAGTTCTTTCCAATACATTCAGTTCTTTCGCCATTTTGAGATATGCCTTGGGATAACTCCACAGGAAAAAGCTCGCACTAATTTAAAACCATGTCGCTTTTTGAATGTATTCCACCTCAAGAACATGAAAATGAGCTTAATTTTAAAAACCGAGGTCAGATTCAAAAGTTATGTATTCCTATAAATTGAGTTCTTTCCATACATTCAGTTCTTTCGCCATTTTGAGATATGCCTTGGGATAACTCCACAGGAAAAGCTCACCACTCTAAAACCATGTCGCTTTTTGAATGTATTCCACCCTCAAGAACATGAAAATGAGCTTAATTTTGAAACCGAGGTCAGATTCAAAAGTTATGTATTCCTATAAATTGAGTTCTTTCCTATACATTCAGTTCTTTTCGCCATTTTGAGATATGCCTTGGGATAACTCCACAGGAAAAGCTCGCCTACGAAAACCATGTCGTTTTTTGAATGTATTCCACCTCAAGAACATGAAAATGAGCTTAATTTTGAAACCGAGGTCAGATTCAAAAGTTATGTATTCCTATAAATTGTGTTCTTTCCTTTATACATTCTGTTCTTTCGCCATTTTGAGATATGCCTTGGGATAACTCCACAGGAAAAGCTCGCCCACCTAAAACCATGTCGTTTTTTTGAATGTATTCCACCCCAAGAACATGAAAATGAGCTTAATTTTGAAATCCGAGGTCAGATTCAAAAGTTATGTATTCCTATAAATTGAGTTCTTTCCTATACATTGAGTTCTTTCGCCATTTTGAGATATGCCTTGGGATAACTCCACAGGAAAAGCTCGCCCACGAAAACCATGTCGTTTTTGAATGTATTCCACCCCGAAGAACATGAAAATGAGCTTAATTTGAAATCCGAGGTCAGATTCAAAAGTTATGTATTCCTATAAATTGAGTTCTTTCCTATACATACAGTTCTTTCGCCATTTTGAGATATGCCTTGGGATAACTCCACAGGAAAAGCTCGCCCACCTAAAACCATGTCGGTTTTTTGAATGTATTCCACCTCGAAGAACATGAAAATGAGCTTCATTTTGAAATCCGAGGTCAGATTCAAAAGTTATGTATTCCTATAAATTGAGTTCTTTCCTATACATTCAGTTCTTTCGCCATTTTGAGATATGCCTTGGGATAACTCCACAGGAAAAGCTCACCACTTAAAACCATGGTGCAAGTGTCGCTTTTTGAATGTATTCCACCTCTGAAGAACATGAAAATGAGCTTAATTTTGAAATCCGAGGTCAGATCTAAAAGTTATGTATTCCTATAAATTGAGTTCTTTCCTATACATTCAGTTCTTTCGCCATTTTGAGATATGCCTTGGGATAACTCCACAGGAAAAGCTTGCCAACCTTAAACCATGTTGCTTTTTTTGAATGTATTCCACCCGAAGAACATGAAAATGAGCGATTTTGAAACCGAGGTCAGATTCAAAAGTTATGTATTCCTATAAATTGAGTTCTTCCTATACATTCAGTTCTTTCGCCATTTTGAGATATGCCTTGGGATAACTCCACAGGAAAAGCTCGCCCACCAGAAAACCATGTCGTTTTTTGAATGTATTCCACCCAAGAACATGAAAATGAGCTTCATTTTGAAATCCGAGGTCAGATTCAAAAGTTATGTATTCCTATAAATTGAGTTCTTTCCTATACATTCAGTTCTTTCGCCATTTTGAGATATGCCTTGGGATAACTCCACAGGAAAAGCTCGCCACGAAAACCATGTCGCTGTTTTTGAATGTATTCCACCCCTAAGAACATGAAATGAGCTTAATTTTGAAACTGAGGTCAGATTCAAAAGTTATGTATTCCTATAAATTGAGTTCTTCCATACATTCAGTTCTTTCGCCATTTTGAGATATGCCTTGGGATAACTCCACAGGAAAAGCTCGCCACCTAAAACCATGTCGCTTTTTTTGAATGTATTCCACCCCCAAGAACATGAAAATGAGCTTAATTTTGAAACCGAGGTCAGATTCAAAAGTTATGTATTCTCTATAAATTGAGTTCTTTCCTATACATTCAGTTCTTTCGCCATTTTGAGATATGCCTTGGGATAACTCCACAGGAAAAGCCGCCTCACGAAAAACCAGTCGTCATTTTTTGAATGTATTCCACCGTCAAGAACATGAAAATGAGCTTAATTTTGAAATCCGAGGTCAGATTCAAAAGTTATGTATTCCCTATAAATTGAGTTCTTTCCTATACATTCAGTTCTTTTCGCCATTTTGAGATATGCCTTGGGATAACTCCACAGGAAAAGCTTCGCCCACGAAAACCATGTCGTTTTTTGAATGTATTCCACCTCAAGAACATGAAAATGAGCTTAATTTTGAAACCGAGGTCAGATTCAAAAGTTATGTATTCCTATAAATTGAGTTCTTTCCTATACATTCAGTTCTTTCGCCATTTTGAGATATGCCTTGGGATAACTCCACAGGAAAAGCTCGCCTACCTAAAACCATGTCGCTTTTTTGAATGTATTCCACCCTCAAGAACATGAAAATGAGCTTAATTTTGAAATCCGAGGTCAGATTCAAAAGTTATGTATTCCTATAAATTGAGTTCTTTCCTATACATTCAGTTCTTTCGCCATTTTGAGATATGCCTTGGGATAACTCCACAGGAAAAGCTCGCCCACTAAAACCATGTCGCTTTTTGAATGTATTCCACCTCAAGAACATGAAATGAGCTTAATTTTGAAACCGAGGTCAGATTCAAAAGTTATGTATTCCTATAAATTGAGTTCTTTCCTATACATTCAGTTCTTTCGCCATTTTGAGATATGCCTTGGGATAACTCCACAGGAAAAGCTCGCCACTGAAAACCATGTCGTTTTTTGAATGTATTCCACCCCGAAGAACATGAAAATGAGCTTAATTTTGAAATCCGAGGTCAGATTCAAAAGTTATGTATTCCTATAAATTGAGTTCTTCCTATACATTCAGTTCTTTCGCCATTTTGAGATATGCCTTGGGATAACTCCACAGGAAAAGCTCGCCCACTGAAAACCATGTCGCTTTTTTGAATGTATTCCACCCTAAGAACATGAAAATGAGCTTAATTTTGAAATCCGAGGTCAGATTCAAAAGTTATGTATTCCTATAAATTGAGTTCTTTCCTATACATTCAGTTCTTTCGCCATTTTGAGATATGCCTTGGGATAACTCCACAGGAAAAGTTTCACCCACCTAAAAACCATGTCGTTTTTTGAATGTATTCCACCTCAAGAACATGAAAATGAGCTTAATTTTGAAATCCGAGGTCAGATTCAAAAGTTATGTATTCCTATAAATTGAGTTCTTCCTATACATTCAGTTCTTTCGCCATGTTGAGATATGCCTTGGGATAACTCCACAGGAAAAGCTCGCCCACCAAAACCATGTCGTTTTTTGAATGTATTCCACCCTCAAGAACATGAAAATGAGCTTAATTTTGAAATCCGAGGTCAGATTCAAAAGTTATGTATTCCCTATAAATTGAGTTCTTTCCTATACATTCAGTTCTTCGCCATTTTGAGATATGCCTTGGGATAACTCCACAGGAAAAGCTCGCCTACTCTAAAACCATGTGTCGTTTTTTGAATGTATTCCACCCCAAGAACATGAAAATGAGCTTAATTTTGAAATCCGAGGTCAGATTCAAAAGTTATGTATTCCTATAAATTGAGTTCTTTCCTATACATTCAGTTCTTTCGCCATTTTGAGATATGCCTTGGGATAACTCCACAGGAAAAGCTCGCCTACGAAAACCATGTCGCTTTTTTGAATGTATTCCACCCTCAAGAACATGAAAATGAGCTTAATTTTGAAATCCGAGGTCAGATTCAAAAGTTATGTATTCCTATAAATTGAGTTCTTTTCCTATACATTCAGTTCTTTCGCCATTTTGAGATATGCCTTGGGATAACTCCACAGGAAAAGCTCGCCCACAAAAAACCATGTCGCTTTTTTGAATGTATTCCACCTCAAGAACATGAAAATGAGCTTAATTTTGAAATCCGAGGTCAGATTCAAAAGTTATGTATTCCTATAAATTGAGTTCTTTCCTATACATTCAGTTCTTTCGCCATTTTGAGATATGCCTTGGGATAACTCCACAGGAAAAGCTCGCCCACTAAAACCATGTCGCTTTTTTTGAATGTATTCCACCTCAAGAACATGAAAATGAGCTTCATTTTGAAATCCGAGGTCAGATTCAAAAGTTATGTATTCCTATAAATTGAGTTCTTTCCTATACATTCAGTTCTTTCGCCATTTTGAGATATGCCTTGGGATAACCTAAAACCATGTCGTTTTTTGAATGTATTCCACCTGAAGAACATGAAAATGAGCTTCATTTTGAAATCCGAGGTCAGATTCAAAAGTTATGTATTCCTATAAATTGAGTTCTTTCCTATACATTCTGTTCTTTCGCCATTTTGAGATATGCCTTGGGATAACTCCACAGGAAAAGCTCGCCCACGAAAACCATGTCGTTTTTTGAATGTATTCCACCCTGAAGAACATGAAAATGAGCTTAATTTTGAAATCCGAGGTCAGATTCAAAAGTTATGTATTCCTATAAATTGAGTTCTTTCCTATACATTCAGTTCTTCGCCATTTTGAGATATGCCTTGGGATAACTCCACAGGAAAAGCTCGCCACACTAAAAACCATGTCGCTTTTTTGAATGTATTCCACCCGAAGAACATGAAAATGAGCTTAATTTTGAAACCGAGGTCAGATTCAAAAGTTATGTATTCCTATAAATTGAGTTCTTTTCCTATACATTCAGTTCTTTCGCCATTTTGAGATATGCCTTGGGATAACTCCACAGGAAAAGCTCGCCCACCTAAAAACCATGTCGCTTTTTTGAATGTATTCCACCCCAAGAACATGAAAATGAGCTTAATTTTGAAACCGAGGTCAGATTCAAAAGTTATGTATTCCTATAAATTGAGTTCTTTCCTATACATTCAGTTCTTTCGCCATTTTGAGATATGCCTTGGGATAACTCCACAGGAAAAGCTCGCCACCTAAAACCATGTCGCTTTTTTGAATGTATTCCACCCCAAGAACATGAAAATGAGCTTAATTTTGAAATCCGAGGTCAGATTCAAAAGTTATGTATTCCTATAAATTGAGTTCTTTCCTATACATTCAGTTCTTTCGCCATTTTGAGATATGCCTTGGGATAACTCCACAGGAAAAGCTCGCCACGAAAAACCATGTCGTTTTTTGAATGTATTCCACCCCGAAGAACATGAAATGAGCTTAATTTTGAAATCCGAGGTCAGATTCAAAAGTTATGTATTCCTATAAATTGAGTTCTTTCCTATACATTCAGTTCTTTCGCCATTTTGAGATATGCCTGGGATAACTCCACAGGAAAAGCTCGCCCACCGAAAAACCATGTCATTTTTTGAATGTATTCCACCCCTGAAGAACATGAAAATGAGCTTAATTTTGAAACCGAGGTCAGATTCAAAAGTTATGTATTCCTATAAATTGAGTTCTTTCCTATACATTCAGTTCTTTCGCCATTTTGAGATATGCCTTGGGATAACTCCACAGGAAAAGCTCACCTACGAAACCATGTCGTTTTTTGAATGTATTCCACCCTCAAGAACATGAAAATGAGCTTAATTTTGAACCGAGGTCAGATTCAAAAGTTATGTATTCCTATAAATTGAGTTCTTTCCTATACATTCAGTTCTTTCGCCATTTTGAGATATGCCTTGGGATAACTCCACAGGAAAAGCTCGCCCACGAAAAACCATGTCATTTTTTGAATGTATTCCACCCCGAAGAACATGAAAATGAGCTTAATTTTGAAACTGAGGTCAGATTCAAAAGTTATGTATTCCTATAAATTGAGTTCTTTCCTATACATTCAGTTCTTTCGCCATTTTGAGATATGCCTTGGGATAACTCCACAGGAAAAGCTCGCCCACCGAAAACCATGTCATTTTTTGAATGTATTCCACCCCCAAGAACATGAAATGAGCTTAATTTTGAAATCCGAGGTCAGATTCAAAAGTTATGTATTCCTATAAATTGAGTTCTTTCCTATACATTCAGTTCTTTCGCCATTTTGAGATATGCCTTGGGATAACTCCACAGGAAAAGTCACCACCTAAAACCATGTCGCTTTTTGAATGTATTCCACCCGAAGAACATGAAAATGAGCTTAATTTTGAAATCCGAGGTCAGATTCAAAAGTTATGTATTCCTATAAATTGAGTTCTTTCCTATACATTCAGTTCTTTCGCCATTTTGAGATATGCCTTGGGATAACTCCACAGGAAAAGCTCGCCACCTGAAAACCATGTCGTTTTTTTGAATGTATTCCACCCTCGAAGAACATGAAATGAGCTTAATTTTGAAATCCGAGGTCAGATTCAAAAGTTATGTATTCCTATAAATTGAGTTCTTTCCTATACATTCAGTTCTTTCGCCATTTTGAGATATGCCTTGGGATAACTCCACAGGAAAAGCTCGCCCACGAAAAACCATGTCGGTTTTTTGAATGTATTCCACCCCGAAGAACATGAAAATGAGCTTAATTTTGAAATCCGAGGTCAGATTCAAAAGTTATGTATTCCTATAAATTGAGTTCTTTCCTATACATTCAGTTCTTTCGCCATTTTGAGATATGCCTTGGGATAACTCCACAGGAAAAGCTCGCCCACGAAAACCATGTCGTTTTTTGAATGTATTCCACCCCGAAGAACATGAAATGAGCTTAATTTTGAAACCGAGGTCAGATTCAAAAGTTATGTATTCCTATAAATTGAGTTCTTTCCTATACATTCTGTTCTTTCGCCATTTTGAGATATGCCTTGGGATAACTCCACAGGAAAAGCTCGCCCACGAAAAACCATGTCGTTTTTTGAATGTATTCCACCCTCAAGAACATGAAAATGAGCTTAATTTTGAAATCCGAGGTCAGATTCAAAAGTTATGTATTCCTATAAATTGAGTTCTTTCCTATACATTCAGTTCTTTCGCCATTTTGAGATATGCCTTGGGATAACTCCACAGGAAAAGTTTCCGCCACTTAAAACCATGTCGTTTTTTGAATGTATTCCACCCCGAAGAACATGAAAATGAGCTTAATTTTGAAACCGAGGTCAGATTCAAAAGTTATGTATTCCTATAAATTGAGTTCTTTCCTATACATTCAGTTCTTTCGCCATTTTGAGATATGCCTTGGGATAACTCCACAGGAAAAGCTCGCCCACCTAAAACCATGTCGTTTTTTGAATGTATTCCACCCTGAAGAACATGAAAATGAGCTTAATTTTGAAATCCGAGGTCAGATTCAAAAGTTATGTATTCCTATAAATTGAGTTCTTCCTATACATTCAGTTCTTTCGCCATTTTGAGATATGCCTTGGGATAACTCCACAGGAAAAGCTCGCCCTACTAAAACCATGTCATTTTTTGAATGTATTCCACCCCGAAGAACATGAAAATGAGCTTAATTTTGAAATCCGAGGTCAGATTCAAAAGTTATGTATTCCTATAAATTGAGTTCTTTCCTATACATTCAGTTCTTTCGCCATTTTGAGATATGCCTTGGGATAACTCCACAGGAAAAGCTGCCCACGTAAAACCATGTCGCTTTTTTGAATGTATTCCACCTCAAGAACATGAAAATGAGCTTAATTTTGAAATCTGAGGTCAGATTCAAAAGTTATGTATTCCTATAAATTGAGTTCTTTCCTATACATTCAGTTCTTTCGCCATTTTGAGATATGCCTTGGGATAACTCCACAGGAAAAGCTCGCCTTACCTAAAACCATGTCATTTTTTGAATGTATTCCACCCCTCAAGAACATGAAAATGAGCTTCATTTTGAAATCCGAGGTCAGATTCAAAAGTTATGTATTCCTATAAATTGAGTTCTTTCCTATACATTCAGTTCTTTCGCCATTTTGAGATATGCCTTGGGATAACTCCACAGGAAAAGCTCGCCCACTAAAACCATGTCATTTTTTGAATGTATTCCACCTCGAAGAACATGAAAATGAGCTTCATTTTGAAATCCGAGGTCAGATTCAAAAGTTATGTATTCCTATAAATTGAGTTCTTTCCTATACATTCAGTTCTTTCGCCATTTTGAGATATGCCTTGGGATAACTCCACAGGAAAAGCTCGCTTCCACGAAAACCATGTCGCTTTTTTGAATGTATTCCACCGAAGAACATGAAATGAGCTTAATTTTGAAATCCGAGGTCAGATTCAAAAGTTATGTATTCCTATAAATTGAGTTCTTTCCTATACATTCAGTTCTTTTCGCCATTTTGAGATATGCCTTGGGATAACCCACAGGAAAAGCTCGCCACGAAAACCATGTCGCTTTTTGAATGTATTCCACCCCAAGAACATGAAATGAGCTTAATTTTGAAATCCGAGGTCAGATTCAAAAGTTATGTATTCCTATAAATTGAGTTCTTTCCTATACATTCAGTTCTTTCGCCATTTTGAGATATGCCTTGGGATAACTCCACAGGAAAAGCTCGCCTACCTAAAACCATGTCGTTTTTTGAATGTATTCCACCTCAAGAACATGAAAATGAGCTTAATTTTGAAATCCGAGGTCAGATTCAAAAGTTATGTATTCCTATAAATTGAGTTCTTTCCTATACATTCAGTTCTTTCGCCATTTTGAGATATGCCTTGGGATAACTCCACAGGAAAAGCTCGCCACTACTAAAAACCATGTCGCTTTTTTTGAATGTATTCCACCTCAAGAACATGAAATGAGCTTAATTTTGAAATCCGAGGTCAGATTCAAAAGTTATGTATTCCTATAAATTGAGTTCTTTCCTATACATTCAGTTCTTTCGCCATTTTGAGATATGCCTTGGGATAACTCCACAGGAAAAGCTCGCCTACCGAAAACCATGTCATTTTTTGAATGTATTCCACCCCAAGAACATGAAAATGAGCTTAATTTTGAAATCCGAGGTCAGATTCAAAAGTTATGTATTCCTATAAATTGAGTTCTTTCCTATACATTCAGTTCTTTCGCCATTTTGAGATATGCCTTGGGATAACTCCACAGGAAAAGCTCGCCCACTAAAACCATGTCGTTTTTTGAATGTATTCCACCTCAAGAACATGAAAATGAGCTTCATTTTGAAATCCGAGGTCAGATTCAAAAGTTATGTATTCCTATAAATTGAGTTCTTTCCTATACATTCAGTTCTTTCGCCATTTTGAGATATGCCTTGGGATAACTCCACAGGAAAAGCTCGCCACGAAAACCATGTCGCTTTTTTGAATGTATTCCACCCCAAGAACATGAAAATGAGCTTCATTTTGAAATCCGAGGTCAGATTCAAAAGTTATGTATTCCTATAAATTGAGTTCTTTCCTATACATTCAGTTCTTTCGCCATTTTGAGATATGCCTGGGATAACTCCACAGGAAAAGTTCGCCTACTCATAAAACCATGTCGTTTTTTGAATGTATTCCACCTCAAGAACATGAAAATGAGCTTAATTTTGAAATCCGAGGTCAGATTCAAAAGTTATGTATTCCTATAAATTGAGTTCTTCCTATACATTCAGTTCTTTCGCCATTTTGAGATATGCCTTGGGATAACTCCACAGGAAAAGCTCGCCACTAAAACCATGTCGCTTTTTGAATGTATTCCACCCCGAAGAACATGAAAATGAGCTTCATTTTGAAATCCGAGGTCAGATTCAAAAGTTATGTATTCCTATAAATTGAGTTCTTTCCTATACATTCAGTTCTTTCGCCATTTTGAGATATGCCTTGGGATAACTCCACAGGAAAAGCTCGCCCACCTAAAACCATGTCGTTTTTTGAATGTATTCCACCCCGAAGAACATGAAATGAGCTTAATTTTGAAATCCGAGGTCAGATTCAAAAGTTATGTATTCCTATAAATTGAGTTCTTTCCTATACATTCAGTTCTTTCGCCATTTTGAGATATGCCTTGGGATAACTCCACAGGAAAAGCTCGCCTACTAAAACCATGTCGCTTTTTGAATGTATTCCACCTCAAGAACATGAAAATGAGCTTAATTTTGAAACCGAGGTCAGATTCAAAAGTTATGTATTCCTATAAATTGAGTTCTTTCCTATACATTCAGTTCTTTCGCCATTTTGAGATATGCCTTGGGATAACTCCACAGGAAAAGCTCGCCACTAAAACCATGTCGCTTTTTGAATGTATTCCACCTCAAGAACATGAAAATGAGCTTAATTTTGAAATCCGAGGTCAGATTCAAAAGTTATGTATTCCTATAAATTGAGTTCTTTCCTATACATTCTGTTCTTTCGCCATTTTGAGATATGCCTTGGGATAACTCCACAGGAAAAGCTCGCCCACGAAAACCATGTCGTTTTTTGAATGTATTCCACCCTCAAGAACATGAAAATGAGCTTCATTTTGAAATCCGAGGTCAGATTCAAAAGTTATGTATTCCTATAAATTGAGTTCTTTCCTATACATTCTGTTCTTTCGCCATTTTGAGATATGCCTTGGGATAACTCCACAGGAAAAGCTCGCCACGAAAACCATGTCGCTTTTTGAATGTATTCCACCTCGAAGAACATGAAAATGAGCTTAATTTTGAAATCCGAGGTCAGATTCAAAAGTTATGTATTCCTATAAATTGAGTTCTTTCCTATACATTCAGTTCTTTCGCCATTTTGAGATATGCCTTGGGATAACTCTCCACAGGAAAAGCTCGCCCACGAAAACCATGTCGTTTTTTGAATGTATTCCACCCCGAAGAACATGAAAATGAGCTTCATTTTGAAATCCGAGGTCAGATTCAAAAGTTATGTATTCCTATAAATTGAGTTCTTTCCTATACATTCAGTTCTTTCGCCATTTTGAGATATGCCTTGGGATAACTCCACAGGAAAAGCTCGCCCACGAAAACCATGTCGTTTTTTGAATGTATTCCACCCCGAAGAACATGAAAATGAGCTTAATTTTGAAATCCGAGGTCAGATTCAAAAGTTATGTATTCCTATAAATTGAGTTCTTTCCTATACATTCTGTTCTTTCGCCATTTTGAGATATGCCTTGGGATAACTCCACAGGAAAAGCTCGCCCACTAAAACCATGTCGCTTTTTGAATGTATTCCACCCCAAGAACATGAAAATGAGCTTCATTTTGAAATCCGAGGTCAGATTCAAAAGTTATGTATTCCTATAAATTGAGTTCTTTCCTATACATTCAGTTCTTTCGCCATTTTGAGATATGCCTTGGGATAACTCCACAGGAAAAGCTCACCACTAAAACCATGTCATTTTTTGAATGTATTCCACCTCAAGAACATGAAAATGAGCTTCATTTTGAAATCCGAGGTCAGATTCAAAAGTTATGTATTCCTATAAATTGAGTTCTTTCCTATACATTCTGTTCTTTCGCCATTTTGAGATATGCCTTGGGATAACTCCACAGGAAAAGCTCGCCTCACGAAAAACCATGTCATTTTTTGAATGTATTCCACCTCGAAGAACATGAAAATGAGCTTCATTTTGAAATCCGAGGTCAGATTCAAAAGTTATGTATTCCTATAAATTGAGTTCTTTCCTATACATTCAGTTCTTTCGCCATTTTGAGATATGCCTTGGGATAACTCCACAGGAAAAGCTCGCCACGAAAACCATGTCGTTTTTTGAATGTATTCCACCCTCAAGAACATGAAATGAGCTTAATTTTGAAATCCGAGGTCAGATTCAAAAGTTATGTATTCCTATAAATTGAGTTCTTTCCTATACATTCAGTTCTTTCGCCATTTTGAGATATGCCTTGGGATAACTCCACAGGAAAAGCTCGCCACAAAAACCATGTCATTTTTTGAATGTATTCCACCCCAAGAACATGAAAATGAGCTTCATTTTGAAATCCGAGGTCAGATTCAAAAGTTATGTATTCCTATAAATTGAGTTCTTTCCTATACATTCAGTTCTTTCGCCATTTTGAGATATGCCTTGGGATAACTCCACAGGAAAAGCTCGCCCACTAAAACCATGTCGTTTTTTGAATGTATTCCACCTCAAGAACATGAAAATGAGCTTCATTTTGAAATCCGAGGTCAGATTCAAAAGTTATGTATTCCTATAAATTGAGTTCTTTCCTATACATTCAGTTCTTTCGCCATTTTGAGATATGCCTTGGGATAACTCCACAGGAAAAGCTCGCCCACTAAAACCATGTCGCTTTTTGAATGTATTCCACCTCAAGAACATGAAAATGAGCTTAATTTTGAAATCCGAGGTCAGATTCAAAAGTTATGTATTCCTATAAATTGAGTTCTTTCCTATACATTCAGTTCTTTCGCCATTTTGAGATATGCCTTGGGATAACTCCACAGGAAAAGCTCGCCCACTAAAACCATGTCGTTTTTTGAATGTATTCCACCCCAAGAACATGAAAATGAGCTTCATTTTGAAATCCGAGGTCAGATTCAAAAGTTATGTATTCCTATAAATTGAGTTCTTTCCTATACATTCAGTTCTTTCGCCATTTTGAGATATGCCTTGGGATAACTCCACAGGAAAAGCTCGCTCACGAAAACCATGTCGTTTTTTGAATGTATTCCACCCTCAAGAACATGAAATGAGCTTCATTTTGAAATCCGAGGTCAGATTCAAAAGTTATGTATTCCTATAAATTGAGTTCTTTCCTATACATTCTGTTCTTTTCGCCATTTTGAGATATGCCTTGGGATAACTCCACAGGAAAAGCTCATTACCTAAAACCATGTCATTTTTGAATGTATTCCACCCCGAAGAACATGAAAATGAGCTTCATTTTGAAATCCGAGGTCAGATTCAAAAGTTATGTATTCCTATAAATTGAGTTCTTTCCTATACATTCAGTTCTTTCGCCATTTTGAGATATGCCTTGGGATAACTCCACAGGAAAAGCTCGCCCACGAAAACCATGTCGCTTTTTGAATGTATTCCACCCCGAAGAACATGAAAATGAGCTTCATTTTGAAATCCGAGGTCAGATTCAAAAGTTATGTATTCCTATAAATTGAGTTCTTTCCTATACATTCTGTTCTTTCGCCATTTTGAGATATGCCTTGGGATAACTCCACAGGAAAAGCTCGCCACTAAAACCATGTCGTTTTTTGAATGTATTCCACCCCGAAGAACATGAAAATGAGCTTAATTTTGAAATCCGAGGTCAGATTCAAAAGTTATGTATTCCTATAAATTGAGTTCTTTCCTATACATTCAGTTCTTTCGCCATTTTGAGATATGCCTTGGGATAACTCCACAGGAAAAGCTCGCCACGAAAACCATGTCGCTTTTTGAATGTATTCCACCTCAAGAACATGAAAATGAGCTTAATTTTGAAACCGAGGTCAGATTCAAAAGTTATGTATTCCTATAAATTGAGTTCTTTCCTATACATTCAGTTCTTTCGCCATTTTGAGATATGCCTTGGGATAACTCCACAGGAAAAGCTCGCCCACGAAAACCATGTCGTTTTTTGAATGTATTCCACCCCAAGAACATGAAAATGAGCTTAATTTTGAAATCCGAGGTCAGATTCAAAAGTTATGTATTCCTATAAATTGAGTTCTTTCCTATACATTCAGTTCTTTCGCCATTTTGAGATATGCCTTGGGATAACTCCACAGGAAAAGCTCGCCTACCTAAAACCATGTCGCTTTTTTGAATGTATTCCACCTCAAGAACATGAAAATGAGCTTAATTTTGAAACCGAGGTCAGATTCAAAAGTTATGTATTCCTATAAATTGAGTTCTTTCCTATACATTCAGTTCTTTCGCCATTTTGAGATATGCCTTGGGATAACTCCACAGGAAAAGCTCGCCTCACTAAAACCATGTCGTTTTTTGAATGTATTCCACCCCCAAGAACATGAAAATGAGCTTAATTTTGAAATCCGAGGTCAGATTCAAAAGTTATGTATTCCTATAAATTGAGTTCTTTCCTATACATTCAGTTCTTTCGCCATTTTGAGATATGCCTTGGGATAACTCCACAGGAAAAGCTCGCCCACAAAAACCATGTCGTTTTTTGAATGTATTCCACCCCTCAAGAACATGAAAATGAGCTTAATTTTGAAATCCGAGGTCAGATTCAAAAGTTATGTATTCCTATAAATTGAGTTCTTTCCTATACATTCAGTTCTTTCGCCATTTTGAGATATGCCTTGGGATAACTCCACAGGAAAAGCTCGCCACGAAACCATGTCGCTTTTTTGAATGTATTCCACCTCAAGAACATGAAAATGAGCTTAATTTTGAAACCGAGGTCAGATTCAAAAGTTATGTATTCCTATAAATTGAGTTCTTTCCTATACATTCAGTTCTTTCGCCATTTTGAGATATGCCTTGGGATAACTCCACAGGAAAAGCTCGCCACTAAAACCATGTCGTTTTTTGAATGTATTCCACCCCGAAGAACATGAAAATGAGCTTAATTTTGAAATCTGAGGTCAGATTCAAAAGTTATGTATTCCTATAAATTGAGTTCTTTCCTATACATTCTGTTCTTTCGCCATTTTTAGATATGCCTTGGGATAACTCCACAGGAAAAGCTCGCCACGAAAACCATGTCATTTTTTGAATGTATTCCACCCCGAAGAACATGAAAATGAGCTTAATTTTGAAATCCGAGGTCAGATTCAAAAGTTATGTATTCCTATAAATTGAGTTCTTTCCTATACATTCAGTTCTTTCGCCATTTTGAGATATGCCTTGGGATAACTCCACAGGAAAAGCTCGCCCACGAAAACCATGTCGTTTTTTGAATGTATTCCACCTGAAGAACATGAAAATGAGCTTAATTTTGAAATCCGAGGTCAGATTCAAAAGTTATGTATTCCTATAAATTGAGTTCTTTCCTATACATTCAGTTCTTTCGCCATTTTGAGATATGCCTTGGGATAACTCCACAGGAAAAGCTCGCCACTAAAACCATGTCGCTTTTTGAATGTATTCCACCTCAAGAACATGAAATGAGCTTAATTTTGAAATCCGAGGTCAGATTCAAAAGTTATGTATTCCTATAAATTGAGTTCTTTCCTATACATTCAGTTCTTTCGCCATTTTGAGATATGCCTTGGGATAACTCCACAGGAAAAGCTCGCCACCTAAAACCATGTCGTTTTTTGAATGTATTCCACCCCAAGAACATGAAAATGAGCTTAATTTTGAAATCCGAGGTCAGATTCAAAAGTTATGTATTCCTATAAATTGAGTTCTTTCCTATACATTCAGTTCTTTCGCCATTTTGAGATATGCCTTGGGATAACTCCACAGGAAAAGCTCGCCTACGAAAACCATGTCGTTTTTTGAATGTATTCCACCTCAAGAACATGAAAATGAG
The DNA here is from genome assembly GCF_049901735.1 of Notechis scutatus. Lineage (NCBI taxonomy): Eukaryota > Metazoa > Chordata > Lepidosauria > Squamata > Elapidae > Notechis > Notechis scutatus. The sequence continues at coordinate 41,145 of NW_028263173.1, forward strand.
CTTAATTTTGAAATCCGAGGTCAGATTCAAAAGTTATGTATTCCTATAAATTGAGTTCTTTCCTATACATTCAGTTCTTTCGCCATTTTGAGATATGCCTTGGGATAACTCCACAGGAAAAGCTCGCCACGAAAACCATGTCGTTTTTTGAATGTATTCCACCCCAAGAACATGAAAATGAGCTTAATTTTGAAATCCGAGGTCAGATTCAAAAGTTATGTATTCCTATAAATTGAGTTCTTTCCTATACATTCAGTTCTTTCGCCATTTTGAGATATGCCTTGGGATAACTCCACAGGAAAAGCTCGCCCACGAAAACCATGTCATTTTTTGAATGTATTCCACCCCGAAGAACATGAAAATGAGCTTAATTTTGAAATCTGAGGTCAGATTCAAAAGTTATGTATTCCTATAAATTGAGTTCTTTCCTATACATTCAGTTCTTTCGCCATTTTGAGATATGCCTTGGGATAACTCCACAGGAAAAGCTCGCCCACAAAACCATGTCGTTTTTTGAATGTATTCCACCCTCAAGAACATGAAATGAGCTTAATTTTGAAACCGAGGTCAGATTCAAAAGTTATGTATTCCTATAAATTGAGTTCTTTCCTATACATTCAGTTCTTTCGCCATTTTGAGATATGCCTTGGGATAACTCCACAGGAAAAGCTCGCCCACGAAAACCATGTCGCTTTTTGAATGTATTCCACCCCAAGAACATGAAAATGAGCTTAATTTTGAAATCCGAGGTCAGATTCAAAAGTTATGTATTCCTATAAATTGAGTTCTTTCCTATACATTCAGTTCTTTCGCCATTTTGAGATATGCCTTGGGATAACTCCACAGGAAAAGCTCGCCACTAAAACCATGTCGTTTTTGAATGTATTCCACCCCGAAGAACATGAAAATGAGCTTAATTTTGAAATCCGAGGTCAGATTCAAAAGTTATGTATTCCTATAAATTGAGTTCTTTCCTATACATTCAGTTCTTTCGCCATTTTGAGATATGCCTTGGGATAACTCCACAGGAAAAGCTCGCCCACGAAAACCATGTCGTTTTTTGAATGTATTCCACCCCAAGAACATGAAAATGAGCTTAATTTTGAAATCCGAGGTCAGATTCAAAAGTTATGTATTCCTATAAATTGAGTTCTTTCCTATACATTCAGTTCTTTCGCCATTTTGAGATATGCCTTGGGATAACTCCACAGGAAAAGCTCGCCACCAAAACCATGTCGTTTTTTGAATGTATTCCACCTCAAGAACATGAAAATGAGCTTAATTTTGAAATCCGAGGTCAGATTCAAAAGTTATGTATTCCTATAAATTGAGTTCTTTCCTATACATTCAGTTCTTTCGCCATTTTGAGATATGCCTTGGGATAACTCCACAGGAAAAGCTCGCCCACAAAAACCATGTCATTTTTGAATGTATTCCACCTCAAGAACATGAAAATGAGCTTAATTTTGAAATCCGAGGTCAGATTCAAAAGTTATGTATTCCTATAAATTGAGTTCTTTCCTATACATTCAGTTCTTTCGCCATTTTGAGATATGCCTTGGGATAACTCCACAGGAAAAGCTCGCCACGAAAACCATGTCGCGTTTTTTGAATGTATTCCACCTCAAGAACATGAAAATGAGCTTAATTTTGAAATCCGAGGTCAGATTCAAAAGTTATGTATTCCTATAAATTGAGTTCTTTCCTATACATTCAGTTCTTTCGCCATTTTGAGATATGCCTTGGGATAACTCCACAGGAAAAGCTCGCCCACGAAAACCATGTCGTTTTTTGAATGTATTCCACCCGAAGAACATGAAAATGAGCTTAATTTTGAAATCCGAGGTCAGATTCAAAAGTTATGTATTCCTATAAATTGAGTTCTTTCCTATACATTCAGTTCTTTCGCCATTTTGAGATATGCCTTGGGATAACTCCACAGGAAAAGCTCGCCACGAAAACCATGTCGTTTTTTGAATGTATTCCACCTCGAAGAACATGAAAATGAGCTTAATTTTGAAACCGAGGTCAGATTCAAAAGTTATGTATTCCTATAAATTGAGTTCTTTCCTATACATTCAGTTCTTTCGCCATTTTGAGATATGCCTTGGGATAACTCCACAGGAAAAGCTCGCCACCTAAAACCATGTCGCTTTTTGAATGTATTCCACCTCAAGAACATGAAAATGAGCTTAATTTTGAAATCCGAGGTCAGATTCAAAAGTTATGTATTCCTATAAATTGAGTTCTTTCCTATACATTCAGTTCTTTCGCCATTTTGAGATATGCCTTGGGATAACTCCACAGGAAAAGTCGCCTCACTAAAACCATGTCATTTTTTGAATGTATTCCACCCCAAGAACATGAAAATGAGCTTCATTTTGAAATCCGAGGTCAGATTCAAAAGTTATGTATTCCTATAAATTGAGTTCTTTCCTATACATTCAGTTCTTTCGCCATTTTGAGATATGCCTTGGGATAACTCCACAGGAAAAGCTCGCCACGAAAACCATGTCGTTTTTTGAATGTATTCCACCCCAAGAACATGAAAATGAGCTTAATTTTGAAATCCGAGGTCAGATTCAAAAGTTATGTATTCCTATAAATTGAGTTCTTTCCTATACATTCAGTTCTTTCGCCATTTTGAGATATGCCTTGGGATAACTCCACAGGAAAAGCTCGCCACGAAAACCATGTCGTTTTTTGAATGTATTCCACCCCAAGAACATGAAAATGAGCTTAATTTTGAAATCCGAGGTCAGATTCAAAAGTTATGTATTCCTATAAATTGAGTTCTTTCCTATACATTCAGTTCTTTCGCCATTTTGAGATATGCCTTGGGATAACTCCACAGGAAAAGCTCGCCCACAAAACCATGTCGCTTTTTGAATGTATTCCACCCCAAGAACATGAAAATGAGCTTAATTTTGAAACCGAGGTCAGATTCAAAAGTTATGTATTCCTATAAATTGAGTTCTTTCCTATACATTCAGTTCTTTCGCCATTTTGAGATATGCCTTGGGATAACTCCACAGGAAAAGCTCACTACTAAAACCATGTCGCTTTTTGAATGTATTCCACCTCAAGAACATGAAAATGAGCTTAATTTTGAAATCCGAGGTCAGATTCAAAAGTTATGTATTCCTATAAATTGAGTTCTTTCCTATACATTGAGTTCTTTCGCCATTTTGAGATATGCCTTGGGATAACTCCACAGGAAAAGCTCGCCCATAAAACCATGTCGTTTTTTGAATGTATTCCACCCCAAGAACATGAAAATGAGCTTAATTTTGAAATCCGAGGTCAGATTCAAAAGTTATGTATTCCTATAAATTGAGTTCTTTCCTATACATTCAGTTCTTTCGCCATTTTGAGATATGCCTTGGGATAACTCCACAGGAAAAGCTCGCCACGAAAACCATGTCGTTTTTTGAATGTATTCCACCCGAAGAACATGAAAATGAGCTTAATTTTGAAATCCGAGGTCAGATTCAAAAGTTATGTATTCCTATAAATTGAGTTCTTTCCTATACATTCAGTTCTTTCGCCATTTTGAGATATGCCTTGGGATAACTCCACAGGAAAAGCTCGCCACAAAACCATGTCGTTTTTGAATGTATTCCACCTCAAGAACATGAAAATGAGCTTAATTTTGAAACCGAGGTCAGATTCAAAAGTTATGTATTCCTATAAATTGAGTTCTTTCCTATACATTCAGTTCTTTCGCCATTTTGAGATATGCCTTGGGATAACTCCACAGGAAAAGCTCGCTTACAAAACCATGTCGTTTTTGAATGTATTCCACCCGAAGAACATGAAAATGAGCTTAATTTTGAAATCCGAGGTCAGATTCAAAAGTTATGTATTCCTATAAATTGAGTTCTTTCCTATACATTAGTTCTTTCGCCATTTTGAGATATGCCTTGGGATAACTCCACAGGAAAAGCTCATACTAAAACCATGTCGTTTTTTGAATGTATTCCACCTCAAGAACATGAAAATGAGCTTAATTTTGAAATCCGAGGTCAGATTCAAAAGTTATGTATTCCTATAAATTGAGTTCTTTCCTATACATTCAGTTCTTTCGCCATTTTGAGATATGCCTTGGGATAACTCCACAGGAAAAGCTCGCCACGAAAACCATGTCGCTTTTTTGAATGTATTCCACCTCAAGAACATGAAAATGAGCTTAATTTTGAAATCCGAGGTCAGATTCAAAAGTTATGTATTCCTATAAATTGAGTTCTTTCCTATACATTCAGTTCTTTCGCCATTTTGAGATATGCCTTGGGATAACTCCACAGGAAAAGCTCACCACGAAAACCATGTCGCTTTTTTGAATGTATTCCACCCTCAAGAACATGAAAATGAGCTTAATTTTGAAATCCGAGGTCAGATTCAAAAGTTATGTATTCCTATAAATTGAGTTCTTTCCTATACATTGAGTTCTTTCGCCATTTTGAGATATGCCTTGGGATAACTCCACAGGAAAAGCTCGCCACAAAACCATGTCGTTTTTTGAATGTATTCCACCCCGAAGAACATGAAAATGAGCTTAATTTTGAAATCCGAGGTCAGATTCAAAAGTTATGTATTCCTATAAATTGAGTTCTTTCCTATACATTCAGTTCTTTCGCCATTTTGAGATATGCCTTGGGATAACTCCACAGGAAAAGCTCACTCACTAAAACCATGTCGTTTTTTGAATGTATTCCACCCCAAGAACATGAAAATGAGCTTAATTTTGAAATCCGAGGTCAGATTCAAAAGTTATGTATTCCTATAAATTGAGTTCTTTCCTATACATTCAGTTCTTTCGCCATTTTGAGATATGCCTTGGGATAACTCCACAGGAAAAGCTCGCCCACTAAAACCATGTCGCTTTTTGAATGTATTCCACCTCAAGAACATGAAAATGAGCTTAATTTTGAAATCCGAGGTCAGATTCAAAAGTTATGTATTCCTATAAATTGAGTTCTTTCCTATACATTCAGTTCTTTCGCCATTTTGAGATATGCCTTGGGATAACTCCACAGGAAAAGCTCGCCACAAAACCATGTCGTTTTTGAATGTATTCCACCCCAAGAACATGAAAATGAGCTTAATTTTGAAACCGAGGTCAGATTCAAAAGTTATGTATTCCTATAAATTGAGTTCTTTCCTATACATTCAGTTCTTTCGCCATTTTGAGATATGCCTTGGGATAACTCCACAGGAAAAGCTCGCCACAAAACCATGTCGTTTTTTGAATGTATTCCACCCCAAGAACATGAAAATGAGCTTAATTTTGAAACCGAGGTCAGATTCAAAAGTTATGTATTCCTATAAATTGAGTTCTTTCCTATACATTCAGTTCTTTCGCCATTTTGAGATATGCCTTGGGATAACTCCACAGGAAAAGCTCGCCCACGAAAACCATGTCATTTTTTGAATGTATTCCACCCCGAAGAACATGAAAATGAGCTTAATTTTGAAATCCGAGGTCAGATTCAAAAGTTATGTATTCCTATAAATTGAGTTCTTTCCTATACATTCAGTTCTTTCGCCATTTTGAGATATGCCTTGGGATAACTCCACAGGAAAAGCTCGCCCACGAAAACCATGTCGCTTTTTTGAATGTATTCCACCCCAAGAACATGAAAATGAGCTTAATTTTGAAATCCGAGGTCAGATTCAAAAGTTATGTATTCCTATAAATTGAGTTCTTTCCTATACATTCAGTTCTTTCGCCATTTTGAGATATGCCTTGGGATAACTCCACAGGAAAAGCTCGCCTACTAAAACCATGTCGCTTTTTTGAATGTATTCCACCTCAAGAACATGAAAATGAGCTTAATTTTGAAACCGAGGTCAGATTCAAAAGTTATGTATTCCTATAAATTGAGTTCTTTCCTATACATTCAGTTCTTTCGCCATTTTGAGATATGCCTTGGGATAACTCCACAGGAAAAGCTCGCCCACGAAAACCATGTCGTTTTTTGAATGTATTCCACCTCAAGAACATGAAAATGAGCTTAATTTTGAAATCCGAGGTCAGATTCAAAAGTTATGTATTCCTATAAATTGAGTTCTTTCCTATACATTCAGTTCTTTCGCCATTTTGAGATATGCCTTGGGATAACTCCACAGGAAAAGCTCGCCACTAAAACCATGTCGTTTTTTGAATGTATTCCACCCCAAGAACATGAAAATGAGCTTAATTTTGAAATCCGAGGTCAGATTCAAAAGTTATGTATTCCTATAAATTGAGTTCTTTCCTATACATTCAGTTCTTTCGCCATTTTGAGATATGCCTTGGGATAACTCCACAGGAAAAGCTCGCCCACTAAAACCATGTCGCTTTTTTGAATGTATTCCACCTCAAGAACATGAAAATGAGCTTAATTTTGAAATCCGAGGTCAGATTCAAAAGTTATGTATTCCTATAAATTGAGTTCTTTCCTATACATTCAGTTCTTTCGCCATTTTGAGATATGCCTTGGGATAACTCCACAGGAAAAGCTCGCCCACGAAAACCATGTCGTTTTTTGAATGTATTCCACCCCGAAGAACATGAAAATGAGCTTAATTTTGAAATCCGAGGTCAGATTCAAAAGTTATGTATTCCTATAAATTGAGTTCTTTCCTATACATTCAGTTCTTTCGCCATTTTGAGATATGCCTTGGGATAACTCCACAGGAAAAGCTCGCCAAAAACCATGTCGCTTTTTTGAATGTATTCCACCCTCGAAGAACATGAAAATGAGCTTAATTTTGAAATCCGAGGTCAGATTCAAAAGTTATGTATTCCTATAAATTGAGTTCTTCCTATACATTCAGTTCTTTTCGCCATTTTGAGATATGCCTTGGGATAACTCCACAGGAAAAGCTCGCCCACAAAACCATGTCGCTTTTTGAATGTATTCCACCTCGAAGAACATGAAAATGAGCTTAATTTTGAAATCCGAGGTCAGATTCAAAAGTTATGTATTCCTATAAATTGAGTTCTTTCCTATACATTCAGTTCTTTCGCCATTTTGAGATATGCCTTGGGATAACTCCACAGGAAAAGCTCGCCCACCTAAAACCATGTCGCTTTTTTGAATGTATTCCACCTCAAGAACATGAAAATGAGCTTAATTTTGAAATCCGAGGTCAGATTCAAAAGTTATGTATTCCTATAAATTGAGTTCTTTCCTATACATTCAGTTCTTTCGCCATTTTGAGATATGCCTTGGGATAACTCCACAGGAAAAGCTCGCCCACTAAAACCATGTCGTTTTTTGAATGTATTCCACCTCAAGAACATGAAAATGAGCTTAATTTTGAAATCCGAGGTCAGATTCAAAAGTTATGTATTCCTATAAATTGAGTTCTTTCCTATACATTCAGTTCTTTCGCCATTTTGAGATATGCCTTGGGATAACTCCACAGGAAAAGCTCGCCACGAAAACCATGTCGTTTTTTGAATGTATTCCACCTCGAAGAACATGAAAATGAGCTTAATTTTGAAATCCGAGGTCAGATTCAAAAGTTATGTATTCCTATAAATTGAGTTCTTTCCTATACATTCAGTTCTTTCGCCATTTTGAGATATGCCTTGGGATAACTCCACAGGAAAAGCTCGCCCACGAAAAACCATGTCGCTTTTTTGAATGTATTCCACCCCGAAGAACATGAAAATGAGCTTAATTTTGAAATCCGAGGTCAGATTCAAAAGTTATGTATTCCTATAAATTGAGTTCTTTCCTATACATTCAGTTCTTTCGCCATTTTGAGATATGCCTTGGGATAACTCCACAGGAAAAGCTCTCGCCACTAAAACCATGTCGTTTTTTGAATGTATTCCACCCCGAAGAACATGAAAATGAGCTTAATTTTGAAACCGAGGTCAGATTCAAAAGTTATGTATTCCTATAAATTGAGTTCTTTCCTATACATTCAGTTCTTTCGCCATTTTGAGATATGCCTTGGGATAACTCCACAGGAAAAGCTCGCCCACGAAAACCATGTCGTTTTTTGAATGTATTCCACCCTCGAAGAACATGAAAATGAGCTTAATTTTGAAATCCGAGGTCAGATTCAAAAGTTATGTATTCCTATAAATTGAGTTCTTTCCTATACATTCAGTTCTTTCGCCATTTTGAGATATGCCTTGGGATAACTCCACAGGAAAAGCTCGCCCACGAAAACCATGTCGTTTTTTGAATGTATTCCACCCGAAGAACATGAAAATGAGCTTAATTTTGAAATCCGAGGTCAGATTCAAAAGTTATGTATTCCTATAAATTGAGTTCTTTCCTATACATTCAGTTCTTTCGCCATTTTGAGATATGCCTTGGGATAACTCCACAGGAAAAGCTCGCCCACAAAAACCATGTCGCTTTTTTGAATGTATTCCACCCCGAAGAACATGAAAATGAGCTTAATTTTGAAATCCGAGGTCAGATTCAAAAGTTATGTATTCCTATAAATTGAGTTCTTTCCTATACATTCAGTTCTTTCGCCATTTTGAGATATGCCTTGGGATAACTCCACAGGAAAAGCTCGCCACACTAAAACCATGTCGTTTTTTGAATGTATTCCACCTCGAAGAACATGAAAATGAGCTTAATTTTGAAACCGAGGTCAGATTCAAAAGTTATGTATTCCTATAAATTGAGTTCTTTCCTATACATTCAGTTCTTTCGCCATTTTGAGATATGCCTTGGGATAACTCCACAGGAAAAGCTCGCCCACGAAAACCATGTCGTTTTTTGAATGTATTCCACCTCAAGAACATGAAAATGAGCTTAATTTTGAAATCCGAGGTCAGATTCAAAAGTTATGTATTCCTATAAATTGAGTTCTTTCCTATACATTCAGTTCTTTCGCCATTTTGAGATATGCCTTGGGATAACTCCACAGGAAAAGTCGCCCACGAAAACCATGTCGTTTTTGAATGTATTCCACCTCGAAGAACATGAAAATGAGCTTAATTTTGAAATCCGAGGTCAGATTCAAAAGTTATGTATTCCTATAAATTGAGTTCTTTCCTATACATTCAGTTCTTTCGCCATTTTGAGATATGCCTTGGGATAACTCCACAGGAAAAGCTCGCCACGAAAACCATGTCGTTTTTTGAATGTATTCCACCTCAAGAACATGAAAATGAGCTTAATTTTGAAATCCGAGGTCAGATTCAAAAGTTATGTATTCCTATAAATTGAGTTCTTTCCTATACATTCAGTTCTTTCGCCATTTTGAGATATGCCTTGGGATAACTCCACAGGAAAAGCTCGCCCACGAAAACCATGTCGCTTTTTGAATGTATTCCACCCAAGAACATGAAATGAGCTTAATTTTGAAACCGAGGTCAGATTCAAAAGTTATGTATTCCTATAAATTGAGTTCTTTCCTATACATTCAGTTCTTTCGCCATTTTGAGATATGCCTTGGGATAACTCCACAGGAAAAGCTCGCCACGAAAACCATGTCGTTTTTTGAATGTATTCCACCCAAGAACATGAAAATGAGCTTAATTTTGAAATCCGAGGTCAGATTCAAAAGTTATGTATTCCTATAAATTGAGTTCTTTCCTATACATTCAGTTCTTTCGCCATTTTGAGATATGCCTTGGGATAACTCCACAGGAAAAGCTCGCCCACTAAAACCATGTCATTTTTTGAATGTATTCCACCTCAAGAACATGAAAATGAGCTTAATTTTGAAATCCGAGGTCAGATTCAAAAGTTATGTATTCCTATAAATTGAGTTCTTCCTATACATTCAGTTCTTTCGCCATTTTGAGATATGCCTTGGGATAACTCCACAGGAAAAGCTCGCCACTAAAACCATGTCTTTTTTGAATGTATTCCACCCCAAGAACATGAAAATGAGCTTAATTTTGAAATCCGAGGTCAGATTCAAAAGTTATGTATTCCTATAAATTGAGTTCTTTCCTATACATTCAGTTCTTTCGCCATTTTGAGATATGCCTTGGGATAACTCCACAGGAAAAGCTCGCCACGAAAACCATGTCGCTTTTTGAATGTATTCCACCCCGAAGAACATGAAAATGAGCTTAATTTTGAAATCCGAGGTCAGATTCAAAAGTTATGTATTCCTATAAATTGAGTTCTTTCCTATACATTCAGTTCTTTCGCCATTTTGAGATATGCCTTGGGATAACTCCACAGGAAAAGCTCGCCACAAAACCATGTCGCTTTTTTGAATGTATTCCACCCCAAGAACATGAAAATGAGCTTAATTTTGAAACCGAGGTCAGATTCAAAAGTTATGTATTCCTATAAATTGAGTTCTTCCTATACATTCAGTTCTTTCGCCATTTTGAGATATGCCTTGGGATAACTCCACAGGAAAAGCTCGCCCACGAAAACCATGTCGTTTTTGAATGTATTCCACCTCAAGAACATGAAAATGAGCTTAATTTTGAAACCGAGGTCAGATTCAAAAGTTATGTATTCCTATAAATTGAGTTCTTTCCTATACATTCAGTTCTTTCGCCATTTTGAGATATGCCTTGGGATAACTCCACAGGAAAAGCTCGCCACGAAAACCATGTCGCTTTTTGAATGTATTCCACCCTCAAGAACATGAAAATGAGCTTAATTTTGAAACCGAGGTCAGATTCAAAAGTTATGTATTCCTATAAATTGAGTTCTTTCCTATACATTCAGTTCTTTCGCCATTTTGAGATATGCCTTGGGATAACTCCACAGGAAAAGCTCGCCACCTAAAACCATGTCGCTTTTTGAATGTATTCCACCTCAAGAACATGAAAATGAGCTTAATTTTTGAAATCCGAGGTCAGATTCAAAAGTTATGTATTCCTATAAATTGAGTTCTTTCCTATACATTCAGTTCTTTCGCCATTTTGAGATATGCCTTGGGATAACTCCACAGGAAAAGCTCGCCACCAAAACCATGTCGTTTTTTGAATGTATTCCACCTCAAGAACATGAAAATGAGCTTAATTTTGAAATCCGAGGTCAGATTCAAAAGTTATGTATTCCTATAAATTGAGTTCTTTCCTATACATTCAGTTCTTTCGCCATTTTGAGATATGCCTTGGGATAACTCCACAGGAAAAGCTCGCCCACGAAAACCATGTCGTTTTTGAATGTATTCCACCCTCAAGAACATGAAAATGAGCTTAATTTTGAAATCCGAGGTCAGATTCAAAAGTTATGTATTCCTATAAATTGAGTTCTTTCCTATACATTCAGTTCTTTCGCCATTTTGAGATATGCCTTGGGATAACTCCACAGGAAAAGTCGCCCACCTAAAACCATGTCGCTTTTTTGAATGTATTCCACCTCAAGAACATGAAAATGAGCTTAATTTTGAAATCCGAGGTCAGATTCAAAAGTTATGTATTCCTATAAATTGAGTTCTTTCCTATACATTCAGTTCTTTCGCCATTTTGAGATATGCCTTGGGATAACTCCACAGGAAAAGCTCGCCTACCTAAAACCATGTCGTTTTTTGAATGTATTCCACCTCAAGAACATGAAAATGAGCTTAATTTTGAAACCGAGGTCAGATTCAAAAGTTATGTATTCCTATAAATTGAGTTCTTTCCTATACATTCAGTTCTTTCGCCATTTTGAGATATGCCTTGGGATAACTCCACAGGAAAAGCTCGCCTACCTAAAACCATGTCGTTTTTGAATGTATTCCACCCTCAAGAACATGAAAATGAGCTTAATTTTGAAACCGAGGTCAGATTCAAAAGTTATGTATTCCTATAAATTGAGTTCTTCCTATACATTCAGTTCTTTCGCCATTTTGAGATATGCCTTGGGATAACTCCACAGGAAAAGCTCGCCCACGAAAACCATGTCGTTTTTGAATGTATTCCACCCCCAAGAACATGAAAATGAGCTTAATTTTGAAATCCGAGGTCAGATTCAAAAGTTATGTATTCCTATAAATTGAGTTCTTTCCTATACATTCAGTTCTTTCGCCATTTTGAGATATGCCTTGGGATAACTCCACAGGAAAAGCTCGCCCACTAAAACCATGTCGCTTTTTTGAATGTATTCCACCCAAGAACATGAAAATGAGCTTAATTTTGAAACCGAGGTCAGATTCAAAAGTTATGTATTCCTATAAATTGAGTTCTTTCCTATACATTCAGTTCTTTCGCCATTTTGAGATATGCCTTGGGATAACTCCACAGGAAAAGCTCGCCACGAAAACCATGTCGTTTTTTGAATGTATTCCACCCCAAGAACATGAAAATGAGCTTAATTTTGAAACCGAGGTCAGATTCAAAAGTTATGTATTCCTATAAATTGAGTTCTTTCCTATACATTCAGTTCTTTCGCCATTTTGAGATATGCCTTGGGATAACTCCACAGGAAAAGCTCACTACGAAAACCATGTCGCTTTTTGAATGTATTCCACCCCGAAGAACATGAAAATGAGCTTAATTTTGAAATCCGAGGTCAGATTCAAAAGTTATGTATTCCTATAAATTGAGTTCTTTCCTATACATTCAGTTCTTTCGCCATTTTGAGATATGCCTTGGGATAACTCCACAGGAAAAGCTCGCCCACGAAAACCATGTCGTTTTTTGAATGTATTCCACCCCAAGAACATGAAAATGAGCTTAATTTTGAAATCCGAGGTCAGATTCAAAAGTTATGTATTCCTATAAATTGAGTTCTTTCCTATACATTCAGTTCTTTCGCCATTTTGAGATATGCCTTGGGATAACTCCACAGGAAAAGCTCGCCACCTAAAACCATGTCGTTTTTTGAATGTATTCCACCTCAAGAACATGAAAATGAGCTTAATTTTGAAATCCGAGGTCAGATTCAAAAGTTATGTATTCCTATAAATTGAGTTCTTTCCTATACATTCAGTTCTTTCGCCATTTTGAGATATGCCTTGGGATAACTCCACAGGAAAAGCTCGCCCACGAAAACCATGTCGCTTTTTTGAATGTATTCCACCTCAAGAACATGAAAATGAGCTTAATTTTGAAATCCGAGGTCAGATTCAAAAGTTATGTATTCCTATAAATTGAGTTCTTTCCTATACATTCAGTTCTTTCGCCATTTTGAGATATGCCTTGGGATAACTCCACAGGAAAAGCTCACCGCCACTAAAACCATGTCGTTTTTTGAATGTATTCCACCTCGAAGAACATGAAAATGAGCTTAATTTTGAAATCCGAGGTCAGATTCAAAAGTTATGTATTCCTATAAATTGAGTTCTTTCCTATACATTCAGTTCTTTCGCCATTTTGAGATATGCCTTGGGATAACTCCACAGGAAAAGCTCGCCACTAAAACCATGTCGTTTTTTGAATGTATTCCACCTCGAAGAACATGAAAATGAGCTTAATTTTGAAATCCGAGGTCAGATTCAAAAGTTATGTATTCCTATAAATTGAGTTCTTCCTATACATTCAGTTCTTTCGCCATTTTGAGATATGCCTTGGGATAACTCCACAGGAAAAGCTCGCTCACGAAAACCATGTCGTTTTTTGAATGTATTCCACCCTCAAGAACATGAAAATGAGCTTAATTTTGAAATCCGAGGTCAGATTCAAAAGTTATGTATTCCTATAAATTGAGTTCTTTCCTATACATTCAGTTCTTTCGCCATTTTGAGATATGCCTTGGGATAACTCCACAGGAAAAGCTCGCCCACCTAAAACCATGTCGTTTTTTGAATGTATTCCACCTCAAGAACATGAAAATGAGCTTAATTTTGAAATCCGAGGTCAGATTCAAAAGTTATGTATTCCTATAAATTGAGTTCTTTCCTATACATTCAGTTCTTTCGCCATTTTGAGATATGCCTTGGGATAACTCCACAGGAAAAGCTCGCCACGAAAACCATGTCGTTTTTTGAATGTATTCCACCTCGAAGAACATGAAAATGAGCTTAATTTTGAAATCCGAGGTCAGATTCAAAAGTTATGTATTCCTATAAATTGAGTTCTTTCCTATACATTCAGTTCTTTCGCCATTTTGAGATATGCCTTGGGATAACTCCACAGGAAAAGCTCGCCACGAAAACCATGTCGTTTTTTGAATGTATTCCACCCCGAAGAACATGAAAATGAGCTTAATTTTGAAATCCGAGGTCAGATTCAAAAGTTATGTATTCCTATAAATTGAGTTCTTTCCTATACATTCAGTTCTTTCGCCATTTTGAGATATGCCTTGGGATAACTCCACAGGAAAAGCTCGCCACGAAAACCATGTCGCTTTTTTGAATGTATTCCACCCCAAGAACATGAAAATGAGCTTAATTTTGAAATCCGAGGTCAGATTCAAAAGTTATGTATTCCTATAAATTGAGTTCTTTCCTATACATTCAGTTCTTTCGCCATTTTGAGATATGCCTTGGGATAACTCCACAGGAAAAGCTCGCCTACTAAAACCATGTCGTTTTTTGAATGTATTCCACCCCGAAGAACATGAAAATGAGCTTAATTTTGAAATCCGAGGTCAGATTCAAAAGTTATGTATTCCTATAAATTGAGTTCTTTCCTATACATTCAGTTCTTTCGCCATTTTGAGATATGCCTTGGGATAACTCCACAGGAAAAGCTCGCCTACAAAACCATGTCGCTTTTTTGAATGTATTCCACCTCGAAGAACATGAAAATGAGCTTAATTTTGAAATCCGAGGTCAGATTCAAAAGTTATGTATTCCTATAAATTGAGTTCTTTCCTATACATTCAGTTCTTTCGCCATTTTGAGATATGCCTTGGGATAACTCCACAGGAAAAGCTCGCCACTAAAACCATGTCGCTTTTTGAATGTATTCCACCTCAAGAACATGAAAATGAGCTTAATTTTGAAATCCGAGGTCAGATTCAAAAGTTATGTATTCCTATAAATTGAGTTCTTTCCTATACATTCAGTTCTTTCGCCATTTTGAGATATGCCTTGGGATAACTCCACAGGAAAAGCTCGCCTACCTAAAACCATGTCGTTTTTTGAATGTATTCCACCTCAAGAACATGAAAATGAGCTTAATTTTGAAATCCGAGGTCAGATTCAAAAGTTATGTATTCCTATAAATTGAGTTCTTTCCTATACATTCAGTTCTTTCGCCATTTTGAGATATGCCTTGGGATAACTCCACAGGAAAAGCTCGCCCACCTAAAACCATGTCGTTTTTTGAATGTATTCCACCTCAAGAACATGAAAATGAGCTTAATTTTGAAATCCGAGGTCAGATTCAAAAGTTATGTATTCCTATAAATTGAGTTCTTTCCTATACATTCAGTTCTTTCGCCATTTTGAGATATGCCTTGGGATAACTCCACAGGAAAAGCTCGCCACGAAAACCATGTCGTTTTTTGAATGTATTCCACCTCAAGAACATGAAAATGAGCTTAATTTTGAAACCGAGGTCAGATTCAAAAGTTATGTATTCCTATAAATTGAGTTCTTTCCTATACATTCAGTTCTTTCGCCATTTTGAGATATGCCTTGGGATAACTCCACAGGAAAAGCTCGCCTACCTAAAAACCATGTCGTTTTTTGAATGTATTCCACCCTCGAAGAACATGAAAATGAGCTTAATTTTGAAATCCGAGAGGTCAGATTCAAAAGTTATGTATTCCTATAAATTGAGTTCTTTCCTATACATTCAGTTCTTTCGCCATTTTGAGATATGCCTTGGGATAACTCCACAGGAAAAGCTCGCCACGAAAACCATGTCTTTTTTGAATGTATTCCACCCTCAAGAACATGAAAATGAGCTTAATTTTGAAATCCGAGGTCAGATTCAAAAGTTATGTATTCCTATAAATTGAGTTCTTTCCTATACATTCAGTTCTTTCGCCATTTTGAGATATGCCTTGGGATAACTCCACAGGAAAAGCTCGCCCACGAAAACCATGTCGTTTTTTGAATGTATTCCACCCCTCAAGAACATGAAAATGAGCTTAATTTTGAAATCCGAGGTCAGATTCAAAAGTTATGTATTCCTATAAATTGAGTTCTTTCCTATACATTCAGTTCTTTCGCCATTTTGAGATATGCCTTGGGATAACTCCACAGGAAAAGCTCGCCACTAAAACCATGTCGTTTTTTGAATGTATTCCACCTCAAGAACATGAAAATGAGCTTAATTTTGAAATCCGAGGTCAGATTCAAAAGTTATGTATTCCTATAAATTGAGTTCTTTCCTATACATTCAGTTCTTTCGCCATTTTGAGATATGCCTTGGGATAACTCCACAGGAAAAGCTCGCCCACGAAAACCATGTCGTTTTTTGAATGTATTCCACCTCAAGAACATGAAAATGAGCTTAATTTTTGAAATCCGAGGTCAGATTCAAAAGTTATGTATTCCTATAAATTGAGTTCTTTCCTATACATTCAGTTCTTTCGCCATTTTGAGATATGCCTTGGGATAACTCCACAGGAAAAGCTCGCCACGAAAACCATGTCGCTTTTTTGAATGTATTCCACCCTCAAGAACATGAAAATGAGCTTAATTTTGAAATCCGAGGTCAGATTCAAAAGTTATGTATTCCTATAAATTGAGTTCTTTCCTATACATTCAGTTCTTTTCGCCATTTTGAGATATGCCTTGGGATAACTCCACAGGAAAAGCTCGCCAACTAAAACCATGTCGTTTTTTGAATGTATTCCACCCCAAGAACATGAAAATGAGCTTAATTTTGAAATCCGAGGTCAGATTCAAAAGTTATGTATTCCTATAAATTGAGTTCTTTCCTATACATTCAGTTCTTTCGCCATTTTGAGATATGCCTTGGGATAACTCCACAGGAAAAGCTCGCCCACGAAAACCATGTCATTTTTTGAATGTATTCCACCTCAAGAACATGAAAATGAGCTTAATTTTGAAATCCGAGGTCAGATTCAAAAGTTATGTATTCCTATAAATTGAGTTCTTTCCTATACATTCAGTTCTTTCGCCATTTTGAGATATGCCTTGGGATAACTCCACAGGAAAAGCTCGCCACCTAAAACCATGTCGCTTTTTTGAATGTATTCCACCGAAGAACATGAAAATGAGCTTAATTTTGAAATCCGAGGTCAGATTCAAAAGTTACGTATTCCTATAAATTGAGTTATTTCCTACACATTCAGTTCTTTCGCCATTTTGAGATATGCCTTGGGATAACTCCACAGGAAAAGCACGCCCACGAAACCATGTCGTTTTTTGAATGTATTCCACCCCGAAGAACATGAAAATGAGCTTAATTTTGAAATCCGAGGTCAGATTCCAAAGATATGTATTCCTATAAATGGAGTTCTTTCCTATACATTCAGTTCTTTCGCCATTTTGAGATATGCCTGGGGATAACTCCACAGGAAAAGTCTCGCCCTAAAACCATGTCTTTTTTTTTAATGTATTCCACCACGAAGAACATGAAAATGAGCTTAATTTTGAAATCCGAGGTCACATTCAAAAGTTACGTCTTCCTATAAATTGAGTTATTTCCTACACATTCAGTTCTTTCGCCATTTTGAGATATGCCTGGGGATAACTCCACAGGAAAAGCTCGCCCACCTAAAACCATGTCGTTTTTTGAATGTATTCCACCCCGAAGAACATGAAAATGAGCTTAATTTTGAAATCCGAGGTCAGATTCAAAAGTTACGTATTCCTATAAATTGAGTTATTTCCTACACATTCAGTTCTTTCGCCATTTTGAGATATGCCTTGGGATAACTCCACAGGAAAAGCTCGCCCACCAAAACCATGTCGTTTTTTGAATGTATTCCACCCTCGAAGAACATGAAATGAGCTTAATTTTGAAATCCGAGGTCACATTCAAAAGTTACGTATTCCTATAAATTGAGTTCTTTCCTATACATTCAGTTCTTTCGCCATTTTGAGATATGCCTTGGGATAACTCCACAGGAAAAGCTCGCCCACGAAAACCATGTCATTTTTTGAATGTATTCCACCCCGAAGAACATGAAATGAGCTTAATTTTGAAATCCGAGGTCACATTCAAAAGTTATGTATTCCTATAAATTGAGTTCTTTCCTATACATTCAGTTCTTTCGCCATTTTGAGATATGCCTTGGGATAACTCCACAGGAAAAGCTCGCCCACGAAAACCATGTCGCTTTTTGAATGTATTCCACCTCGAAGAACATGAAAATGAGCTTAATTTTGAAATCCGAGGTCAGATTCAAAAGTTACGTATTCCTATAAATTGAGTTCTTTCCTACACATTCAGTTCTTTCGCCATTTTGAGATATGCCTTGGGATAACTCCACAGGAAAAGCACGCCCACCAAAACCATGTCGCTTTTTGAATGTATTCCACCCCGAAGAACATGAAAATGAGCTTAATTTTGAAATCCGAGGTCAGATTCAAAAGTTACGTATTCCTATAAATTGAGTTCTTTCCTATACATTCAGTTCTTTCGCCATTTTGAGATATGCCTTGGGATAACGCCACAGGAAAAGCTCGCCAACGAAAACCATGTCGTTTTTTGAATGTATTCCACCCCGAAGAACATGAAAATGAGCTTAATTTTGAAATCCGAGGTCAGATTCAAAAGTTACGTATTCCTATAAATTGAGTTCTTTCCTATACATTCAGTTCTTTCGCCATTTTGAGATATGCCTTGGGATAACTCCACAGGAAAAGTCGCCACTCTAAAACCATGTCATTTTTTGAATGTATTCCACCTCGAAGAACATGAAAATGAGCTTAATTTTGAAATCCGAGGTCAGATTCAAAAGTTATGTATTCCTATAAATTGAGTTCTTTCCTATACATTCAGTTCTTTCGCCATTTTGAGATATGCCTTGGGATAACTCCACAGGAAAAGCTCGCCCACTAAAACCATGTCGTTTTTTGAATGTATTCCACCTCAAGAACATGAAATGAGCTTAATTTTGAAATCCGAGGTCAGATTCAAAAGTTACGTATTCCTATAAATTGAGTTCTTTCCTACACATTCAGTTCTTTCGCCATTTTGAGATATGCCTTGGGATAACTCCACAGTAAAAGCACGCCCATAAAACCATGTCGCTTTTTGAATGTATTCCACCCTCGAAGAACATGAAAATGAGCTTAATTTTGAAATCCGAGGTCAGATTCAAAGTTATGTATTCCTATAAATTGAGTTCTTTCCTATACATTCAGTTCTTTCGCCATTTTGAGATATGCCTTGGGATAACTCCACAGGAAAAGCTCGCCACGAAAACCATGTCGCTTTTTGAATGTATTCCACCTCGAAGAACATGAAAATGAGCTTAATTTTGAAACCGAGGTCAGATTCAAAAGTTACGTATTCCTATAAATTGAGTTCTTTCCTATACATTCAGTTCTTTCGCCATTTTGAGATATGCCTTGGGATAACTCCACAGGAAAAGCTCGCCCACTAAAACCATGTCGCTTTTTGAATGTATTCCACCTCGAAGAACATGAAAATGAGCTTAATTTTGAAATCCGAGGTCACATTCAAAAGTTACGTATTCCTATAAATTGAGTTCTTTCCTATACATTCAGTTCTTTCGCCATTTTGAGATATGCCTTGGGATAACTCCACAGGAAAAGCTCGCCACTAAAACCATGTCGCTTTTTGAATGTATTCCACCTCGAAGAACATGAAAATGAGCTTAATTTTGAAACCGAGGTCAGATTCAAAAGTTACGTATTCCTATAAATTGAGTTCTTTCACACATTCAGTTCTTTCGCCATTTTGAGATATGCCTTGGGATAACTCCACAGGAAAAGCTCGCCCACGAAAACCATGTCGTTTTTTGAATGTATTCCACCTCAAGAACATGAAAATGAGCTTAATTTTGAACCGAGGTCAGATTCAAAAGTTACGTATTCCTATAAATTGAGTTCTTTCCTACACATTCAGTTCTTTCGCCATTTTGAGATATGCCTTGGGATAACTCCACAGGAAAAGCTCGCCCACTAAAACCATGTCGTTTTTTGAATGTATTCCACCCCAAGAACATGAAAATGAGCTTAATTTTGAAACCGAGGTCAGATTCAAAAGTTACGTATTCCTATAAATTGAGTTCTTTCCTACACATTCAGTTCTTTCGCCATTTTGAGATATGCCTTGGGATAACTCCACAGGAAAAGCTCGCCCTAAAACCATGTCGCTTTTTTGAATGTATTCCACCCCGAAGAACATGAAAATGAGCTTAATTTTGAAACCGAGGTCAGATTCAAAAGTTACGTATTCCTATAAATTGAGTTCTTTCCTATACATTCAGTTCTTTCGCCATTTTGAGATATGCCTTGGGATAACTCCACAGGAAAAGCTCGCCACTAAAACCATGTCATTTTTTGAATGTATTCCACCCCAAGAACATGAAAATGAGCTTAATTTTGAAATCCGAGGTCAGATTCAAAAGTTATGTATTCCTATAAATTGAGTTCTTTCCTATACATTCAGTTCTTTCGCCATTTTGAGATATGCCTTGGGATAACTCCACAGGAAAAGTCGCCTACTAAAACCATGTCGCTTTTTTGAATGTATTCCACCCCGAAGAACATGAAATGAGCTTAATTTTGAAACCGAGGTCAGATTCAAAAGTTACGTATTCCTATAAATTGAGTTATTTCCTACACATTCAGTTCTTTCGCCATTTTGAGATATGCCTTGGGATAACTCCACAGGAAAAGCTCACACCTAAAACCATGTCGCTTTTTGAATGTATTCCACCTCGAAGAACATGAAAATGAGCTTAATTTTGAAACCGAGGTCAGATTCCAAAGATATGTATTCCTATAAATGGAGTTCTTTCCTATACATTCAGTTCTTTCGCCATTTTGAGATATGCCTTGGGATAACTCCACAGGAAAAGCTCGCCCACGAAAACCATGTCGCTTTTTTAATGTATTCCACCACGAAGAACATGAAAATGAGCTTAATTTTGAAATCCGAGGTCACATTCAAAAGTTACGTATTCCTATAAATTGAGTTATTTCCTACACATTCAGTTCTTTCGCCATTTTGAGATATGCCTGGGGATAACTCCACAGGAAAAGCTCGCCCACGAAAACCATGTCGTTTTTTGAATGTATTCCACCCTCAAGAACATGAAAATGAGCTTAATTTTGAAATCCGAGGTCAGATTCAAAAGTTACGATTCCTATAAATTGAGTTATTTCCTACACATTCAGTTCTTTCGCCATTTTGAGATATGCCTTGGGATAACTCCACAGGAAAAGCTCGCCCACCAAAACCATGTCGTTTTTTGAATGTATTCCACCTCAAGAACATGAAAATGAGCTTAATTTTGAAATCCGAGGTCAGATTCAAAAGTTACGTATTCCTATAAATTGAGTTCTTTCCTATACATTCAGTTCTTTCGCCATTTTGAGATATGCCTTGGGATAACTCCACAGGAAAAGCTCGCCCACGAAAACCATGTCATTTTTTGAATGTATTCCACCTCAAGAACATGAAAATGAGCTTAATTTTGAAACCGAGGTCAGATTCAAAAGTTATGTATTCCTATAAATTGAGTTCTTTCCTATACATTCAGTTCTTTCGCCATTTTGAGATATGCCTTGGGATAACTCCACAGGAAAAGCTCGCTACACTAAAACCATGTCGCTTTTGAATGTATTCCACCTCAAGAACATGAAAATGAGCTTAATTTTGAAATCCGAGGTCAGATTCAAAAGTTACGTATTCCTATAAATTGAGTTCTTTCCTACACATTCAGTTCTTTCGCCATTTTGAGATATGCCTTGGGATAACTCCACAGGAAAAGCACGCCTACGAAAACCATGTCGTTTTTGAATGTATTCCACCCCGAAGAACATGAAAATGAGCTTAATTTTGAAATCCGAGGTCAGATTCCAAAGATATGTATTCCTATAAATGGAGTTCTTTCCTATACATTCAGTTCTTTCGCCATTTTGAGATATGCCTGGGGATAACTCCACAGGAAAAGCTCGCCACGAAACCATGTCGTTTTTTGAATGTATTCCACCTCGAAGAACATGAAAATGAGCTTAATTTTGAAATCCGAGGTCAGATTCTAAAGTTACGTATTCCTATAAATTGAGTTCTTTCCTATACATTCAGTTCTTTCGCCATTTTGAGATATGCCTTGGGATAACTCCACAGGAAAAGCTCGCCCACTAAAACCATGTCGTTTTTTGAATGTATTCCACCTCGAAGAACATGAAAATGAGCTTAATTTTGAAATCCGAGGTCACATTCAAAAGTTACGTATTCCTATAAATTGAGTTCTTTCCTATACATTCAGTTCTTTCGCACTATTTTGAGATATGCCTTGGGATAACTCCACAGGAAAAGCTCGCCTCACTAAAACCATGTCGCTTTTTGAATGTATTCCACCTCAAGAACATGAAAATGAGCTTAATTTTGAAATCCGAGGTCAGATTCAAAAGTTACGTATTCCTATAAATTGAGTTCTTTCCTACACATTCAGTTCTTTTTCGCCATTTTGAGATATGCCTTGGGATAACTCCACAGGAAAAGCTCGCCCACTAAAACCATGTCGTTTTTTGAATGTATTCCACCCCGAAGAACATGAAAATGAGCTTAATTTTGAAACCGAGGTCACATTCAAAAGTTATGTATTCCTATAAATTGAGTTCTTTCCTACACATTCAGTTCTTTCGCCATTTTGAGATATGCCTTGGGATAACTCCACAGGAAAAGCTCGCCTACACGAAACCATGTCGTTTTTTGAATGTATTCCACCCCGAAGAACATGAAAATGAGCTTAATTTTGAAATCCGAGGTCAGATTCAAAAGTTACGTATTCCTATAAATTGAGTTATTTCCTACACATTCAGTTCTTTCGCCATTTTGAGATATGCCTGGGATAACTCCACAGGAAAAGCTCGCCCACAAAACCATGTCGCTTTTTGAATGTATTCCACCTCAAGAACATGAAAATGAGCTTAATTTTGAAATCCGAGGTCACATTCAAAAGTTACGTATTCCTATAAATTGAGTTCTTTCCTATACATTCAGTTCTTTCGCCATTTTGAGATATGCCTTGGGATAACTCCACAGGAAAAGCTCGCCAACGTAAAACCATGTCGTTTTTTGAATGTATTCCACCTCAAGAACATGAAAATGAGCTTAATTTTGAAACCGAGGTCAGATTCAAAAGTTATGTATTCCTATAAATTGAGTTCTTTCCTATACATTCAGTTCTTTCGCCATTTTGAGATATGCCTTGGGATAACTCCACAGGAAAAGCTCGCCACGAAAACCATGTCATTTTTGAATGTATTCCACCCCGAAGAACATGAAAATGAGCTTAATTTTGAAATCCGAGGTCAGATTCAAAAGTTATGTATTCCTATAAATTGAGTTCTTTCCTATACATTCAGTTCTTTTGCCATTTTGAGATATGCCTTGGGATAACTCCACAGGAAAAGCTCGCCACTAAAACCATGTCGTTTTTGAATGTATTCCACCTCGAAGAACATGAAAATGAGCTTAATTTTGAAATCCGAGGTCAGATTCAAAAGTTACGTATTCCTATAAATTGAGTTCTTTCCTACACATTCAGTTCTTTCGCCATTTTGAGATATGCCTTGGGATAACTCCACAGGAAAAGCTCGCCACGAAAACCATGTCTTTTTGAATGTATTCCACCCCGAAGAACATGAAAATGAGCTTAATTTTTAAATCCGAGGTCAGATTCCAAAGATATGTATTCCTATAAATGGAGTTCTTTCCTATACATTCAGTTCTTTCGCCATTTTGAGATATGCCTTGGGATAACTCCACAGGAAAAGCTCGCCACCTAAAACCATGTCGTTTTTTTAATGTATTCCACCCTCAAGAACATGAAAATGAGCTTAATTTTGAAATCCGAGGTCACATTCAAAAGTTATGTATTCCTATAAATTGAGTTATTTCCTACACATTCAGTTCTTTCGCCATTTTGAGATATGCCTGGGATAACTCCACAGGAAAAGCTCGCCCACGAAAAACCATGTCGCTTTTTGAATGTATTCCACCTCGAAGAACATGAAAATGAGCTTAATTTTGAAACCGAGGTCACATTCAAAAGTTACGTATTTCTATAAATTGAGTTCTTTCCTACACATTCAGTTCTTTCGCCATTTTGAGATATGCCTTGGGATAACTCCACAGGAAAAGCTCGCCCACGAAAACCATGTCGTTTTTTGAATGTATTCCACCCTGAAGAACATGAAAATGAGCTTAATTTTGAAATCCGAGGTCACATTCAAAAGTTATGTATTCCTATAAATTGAGTTCTTTCCTATACATTCAGTTCTTTCGCCATTTTGAGATATGCCTTGGGATAACTCCACAGGAAAAGTCGCCACGAAAACCATGTCATTTTTTGAATGTATTCCACCCCGAAGAACATGAAAATGAGCTTAATTTTGAAATCCGAGGTCAGATTCAAAAGTTACGTATTCCTATAAATTGAGTTCTTTCCTACACATTCAGTTCTTTCGCCATTTTGAGATATGCCTTGGGATAACTCCACAGGAAAAGCTCGCCAACGAAAACCATGTCGCTTTTTGAATGTATTCCACCTCGAAGAACATGAAAATGAGCTTAATTTTGAAATCCGAGGTCACATTCAAAAGTTATGTATTCCTATAAATTGAGTTCTTTCCTATACATTCAGTTCTTTCGCCATTTTGAGATATGCCTTGGGATAACTCCACAGGAAAAGCTCGCCCACGAAAACCATGTCATTTTTTGAATGTATTCCACCTCGAAGAACATGAAATGAGCTTAATTTTGAAATCCGAGGTCAGATTCAAAAGTTATGTATTCCTATAAATTGAGTTCTTTCCTATACATTCAGTTCTTTCGCCATTTTGAGATATGCCTTGGGATAACTCCACAGGAAAAGCTCGCCACGAAAACCATGTCGTTTTTGAATGTATTCCACCTCAAGAACATGAAAATGAGCTTAATTTTGAAATCCGAGGTCAGATTCAAAAGTTACGTATTCCTATAAATTGAGTTCTTTCCTACACATTCAGTTCTTTCGCCATTTTGAGATATGCCTTGGGATAACTCCACAGGAAAAGCTCGCCCACTAAAACCATGTCGCTTTTTGAATGTATTCCACCTCAAGAACATGAAAATGAGCTTAATTTTGAAATCCGAGGTCAGATTCCAAAGTTATGTATTCCTATAAATTGAGTTCTTTCCTATACATTCAGTTCTTTCGCCATTTTGAGATATGCCTGGGATAACTCCACAGGAAAAGCTCGCCCACTAAAACCATGTCGTTTTTTGAATGTATTCCACCCCGAAGAACATGAAAATGAGCTTAATTTTGAAATCCGAGGTCACATTCAAAAGTTACGTATTCCTATAAATTGAGTTCTTTCCTATACATTCAGTTCTTTCGCCATTTTGAGATATGCCTTGGGATAACTCCACAGGAAAAGCTCGCCCACGAAAACCATGTCGCTTTTTTAATGTATTCCACCTCGAAGAACATGAAAATGAGCTTAATTTTGAAATCCGAGGTCACATTCAAAAGTTATGTATTCCTATAAATTGAGTTCTTTCCTACACATTCAGTTCTTTCGCCATTTTGAGATATGCCTTGGGATAACTCCACAGGAAAAGCTCGCCACTAAAACCATGTCGCTTTTTGAATGTATTCCACCTCGAAGAACATGAAAATGAGCTTAATTTTGAAATCCGAGGTCAGATTCAAAAGTTATGTATTCCTATAAATTGAGTTCTTTCCTATACATTCAGTTCTTTCGCCATTTTGAGATATGCCTTGGGATAACTCCACAGGAAAAGCTCACCCACGAAAACCATGTCTTTTTTGAATGTATTCCACCTCGAAGAACATGAAAATGAGCTTAATTTTGAAATCCGAGGTCAGATTCAAAAGTTACGTATTCCTATAAATTGAGTTCTTTCCTACACATTCAGTTCTTTCGCCATTTTGAGATATGCCTTGGGATAACTCCACAGGAAAAGCTCGCCAAAAACCATGTCATTTTTTGAATGTATTCCACCCCGAAGAACATGAAAATGAGCTTAATTTTGAAACCGAGGTCAGATTCAAAGGTTATGTATTCCTATAAATTGAGTTCTTTCCTATACATTCAGTTCTTTCGCCATTTTGAGATATGCCTTGGGATAACTCCACAGGAAAAGCTTTCGCCACAAAAACCATGTGGTTTTTTGAATGTATTCCACCCAAGAGCATGAAAATGAGCTTAATTTTGAAATCCGAGGTCAGATTCAAAAGTTACGTATTCCTATAAATTGAGTTCTTTCCTATACATTCAGTTCTTTCGCCATTTTGAGATATGCCTTGGGATAACTCCACAGGAAAAGCTCACCTACACTAAAACCATGTCGTTTTTTGAATGTATTCCACCCCAAGAACATGAAAATGAGCTTAATTTTGAAATCCGAGGTCACATTCAAAAGTTACGTATTCCTATAAATTGAGTTCTTTCCTACACATTCAGTTCTTTCGCCATTTTGAGATATGCCTTGGGATAACTCCACAGGAAAAGCTCGCCACGAAAACCATGTCGTTTTTGAATGTATTCCACCTCAAGAACATGAAAATGAGCTTAATTTTGAAATCCGAGGTCAGATTCAAAAGTTACGTATTCCTATAAATTGAGTTCTTTCCTATACATTCAGTTCTTTCGCCATTTTGAGATATGCCTTGGGATAACTCCACAGGAAAAGCTCACCCACGAAAACCATGTCAGTTTTTTGAATGTATTCCACCCCAAGAACATGAAAATGAGCTTAATTTTGAAATCCGAGGTCACATTCAAAAGTTACGTATTCCTATAAATTGAGTTCTTTCCTACACATTCAGTTCTTTCGCCATTTTGAGATATGCCTTGGGATAACTCCACAGGAAAAGCTCGCCCACAAAACCATGTCGCTTTTTGAATGTATTCCACCCTCAAGAACATGAAAATGAGCTTAATTTTGAAACCGAGGTCAGATTCTAAAGTTACGTATTCCTATAAATTGAGTTC
Organism: Notechis scutatus; assembly: GCF_049901735.1. NCBI lineage: Eukaryota > Metazoa > Chordata > Lepidosauria > Squamata > Elapidae > Notechis > Notechis scutatus. The sequence continues at coordinate 68,082 of NW_028263173.1, forward strand.
TTTCCTACACATTCAGTTCTTTCGCCATTTTGAGATATGCCTTGGGATAACTCCACAGGAAAAGCTCGCCCACTAAAACCATGTCGTTTTTTGAATGTATTCCACCTCAAGAACATGAAAATGAGCTTAATTTTGAAATCCGAGGTCAGATTCAAAAGTTACGTATTCCTATAAATTGAGTTCTTTCCTATACATTCAGTTCTTTCGCCATTTTGAGATATGCCTTGGGATAACTCCACAGGAAAAGCTCGCCTACCTAAAACCATGTCGCTTTTTGAATGTATTCCACCTCGAAGAACATGAAAATGAGCTTAATTTTGAAATCCGAGGTCACATTCAAAAGTTACGTATTCCTATAAATTGAGTTCTTTCCTATACATTCAGTTCTTTCGCCATTTTGAGATATGCCTTGGGATAACTCCACAGGAAAAGCTCGCCCACTCTAAAACCATGTCATTTTTTGAATGTATTCCACCCCGAAGAACATGAAAATGAGCTTAATTTTGAAATCCGAGGTCACATTCAAAAGTTATGTATTCCTATAAATTGAGTTCTTTCCTATACATTCAGTTCTTTCGCCATTTTGAGATATGCCTTGGGATAACTCCACAGGAAAAGCTCGCCCACTAAAACCATGTCATTTTTTGAATGTATTCCACCCCGAAGAACATGAAAATGAGCTTAATTTTGAAATCCGAGGTCAGATTCAAAAGTTACGTATTCCTATAAATTGAGTTATTTCCTACACATTCAGTTCTTTCGCCATTTTGAGATATGCCTTGGGATAACTCCACAGGAAAAGCACGCCCACGAAAACCATGTCATTTTTTGAATGTATTCCACCTCAAGAACATGAAAATGAGCTTAATTTTGAAATCCGAGGTCAGATTCCAAAGATATGTATTCCTATAAATGGAGTTCTTTCCTATACATTCAGTTCTTTCGCCATTTTGAGATATGCCTGGGGATAACTCCACAGGAAAAGCTCGCCTACGAAAACCATGTCGCTTTTTTAATGTATTCCACCTCAAGAACATGAAAATGAGCTTAATTTTGAAATCCGAGGTCACATTCAAAAGTTACGTATTCCTATAAATTGAGTTATTTCCTACACATTCAGTTCTTTCGCCATTTTGAGATATGCCTTGGGATAACTCCACAGGAAAAGTCGCCACTAAAACCATGTGGTTTTTTTAATGTATTCCACCTCAAGAGCATGAAAATGAGCTTAATTTTGAAATCCGAGGTCAGATTCAAAAGTTATGTATTCCTATAAATTAAGTTCTTTCCTACACATTGAATTCTTTCGCCATTTTGAGATATGCCTTGGGATAACTCCACAGGAAAAGCTCGCCACACTAAAACCATGTCGTTTTTTGAATGTATTCCACCCCGAAGAACATGAAAATGAGCTTAATTTTGAAATCCGAGGTCAGATTCAAAGGTTATGTATTCCTATAAATTGAGTTCTTTCCTATAAATTCAGTTCTTTCGCAATTTTGAGATATGCCTTGGGATAACTCCACAGGAAAAGCTCGCCCACAAAAACCATGTGGTTTTTGAATGTATTCCACCCCGAAGAGCATGAAAATGAGCTTAATTTTGAAATCCAAGGTCAGATTCAAAAGTTATGTATTCCTATAAATTAAGTTCTTTCCTACACATTGAATTCTTTCGCCATTTTGAGATATGCCTTGGGATAACTCCACAGGAAAAGCTCGCCCACGAAAACCATGTCATTTTTTGAATGTATTCCACCCTCGAAGAACATGAAAATGAGCTTAATTTTGAAACCGAGATCACATTCAAAAGTTATGTATTCCTATAAATTGAGTTCTTTCCTATACATTCAGTTCTTTTCGCCATTTTGAGATATGCCTTGGGATAACTCCACAGGAAAAGCTCGCCACGAAAACCATGTCGCTTTTTGAATGTATTCCACCCTCGAAGAACATGAAAATGAGCTTAATTTTGAAATCCGAGGTCAGATTCAAAAGTTACGTATTCCTATAAATTGAGTTATTTCCTACACATTCAGTTCTTTCGCCATTTTGAGATATGCCTTGGGATAACTCCACAGGAAAAGCACGCCACGAAAACCATGTCATTTTTTGAATGTATTCCACCCCGAAGAACATGAAAATGAGCTTAATTTTGAAATCCGAGGTCAGATTCCAAAGATATGTATTCCTATAAATGGAGTTCTTCCTATACATTCAGTTCTTTCGCCATTTTGAGATATGCCTGGGGATAACTCCACAGGAAAAGCTCGCCACTAAAACCATGTCGCTTTTTTAATGTATTCCACCCCGAAGAACATGAGAATGAGCTTAATTTTGAAATCCGAGGTCAGATTCAAAAGTTATGTATTCCTATAAATTGAGTTCTTTCCTATACATTCAGTTCTTTCGCCATTTTGAGATATGCCTTGGGATAACTCCACAGGAAAAGCTCGCCCACGAAAACCATGTGGTTTTTTGAATGTATTCCACCTCAAGAGCATGAAAATGAGCTTAATTTTGAAATCCGAGGTCAGATTCAAAAGTTATGTATTCCTATAAATTAAGTTCTTTCCTACACATTGAATTCTTTCGCCATTTTGAGATATGCCTTGGGATAACTCCACAGGAAAAGCTCACCACTAAAACCATGTCATTTTTTGAATGTATTCCACCCTCGAAGAACATGAAAATGAGCTTAATTTTGAAACCGAGGTCAGATTCAAAGGTTATGTATTCCTATAAATTGAGTTCTTTCCTATAAATTCAGTTCTTTCGCATTTTGAGATATGCCTTGGGATAACTCCACAGGAAAAGTTTCGCCCACAAAAACCATGTGGTTTTTTGAATGTATTCCACCCCGAAGAACATGAAAATGAGCTTAATTTTGAAATCCGAGGTCAGATTCAAAAGTTATGTATTCCTATAAATTAAGTTCTTTCCTACACATTCAGTTCTTTCGCCATTTTGAGATATGCCTTGGGATAACTCCACAGGAAAAGCTCGCCACTAAAACCATGTCGTTTTTTGAATGTATTCCACCCTCAAGAACATGAAAATGAGCTTAATTTTGAAATCCGAGGTCAGATTCAAAAGTTACGTATTCCTATAAATTGAGTTCTTTCCTACACATTCAGTTCTTTCGCCATTTTGAGATATGCCTTGGGATAACTCCACAGGAAAAGCTCGCCACAAAACCATGTCATTTTTTGAATGTATTCCACCCCGAAGAACATGAAAATGAGCTTAATTTTGAAATCCGAGGTCAGATTCAAAAGTTACGTATTCCTATAAATTGAGTTCTTTCCTACACATTCAGTTCTTTCGCCATTTTGAGATATGCCTTGGGATAACTCCACAGGAAAAGCTCGCCTACTAAAACCATGTCGTTTTTTGAATGTATTCCACCCCGAAGAACATGAAAATGAGCTTAATTTTGAAATCCGAGGTCAGATTCAAAAGTTACGTATTCCTATAAATTGAGTTCTTTCCTATACATTCAGTTCTTTCGCCATTTTGAGATATGCCTTGGGATAACTCCACAGGAAAAGCTCGCCAATGAAAACCATGTCATTTTTTGAATGTATTCCACCCTCGAAGAACATGAAAATGAGCTTAATTTTGAAATCCGAGGTCAGATTCAAAAGTTACGTATTCCTATAAATTGAGTTCTTTCCTACACATTCAGTTCTTTCGCCATTTTGAGATATGCCTTGGGATAACTCCACAGGAAAAGCTCGCCCACGAAAACCATGTCATTTTTTGAATGTATTCCACCCTGAAGAACATGAAAATGAGCTTAATTTTGAAATCCGAGGTCAGATTCAAAAGTTATGTATTCCTATAAATTGAGTTCTTTCCTACACATTCAGTTCTTTCGCCATTTTGAGATATGCCTTGGGATAACTCCACAGGAAAAGCTCGCCACTAAAACCATGTCATTTTTTGAATGTATTCCACCTCAAGAACATGAAAATGAGCTTAATTTTGAAATCCGAGGTCAGATTCAAAAGTTACGTATTCCTATAAATTGAGTTCTTTCCTACACATTCAGTTCTTTCGCCATTTTGAGATATGCCTTGGGATAACTCCACAGGAAAAGCTCGCCCACTAAAACCATGTCGCTTTTTTGAATGTATTCCACCCTCGAAGAACATGAAATGAGCTTAATTTTGAAATCCGAGGTCAGATTCAAAAGTTATGTATTCCTATAAATTGAGTTCTTTCCTATACATTCAGTTCTTTCGCCATTTTGAGATATGCCTTGGGATAACTCCACAGGAAAAGCTCGCCACATGAAAACCATGTCATTTTTTGAATGTATTCCACCTCAAGAACATGAAAATGAGCTTAATTTTGAAATCCGAGGTCAGATTCAAAAGTTATGTATTCCTATAAATTGAGTTCTTTCCTACACATTCAGTTCTTTCGCCATTTTGAGATATGCCTTGGGATAACTCCACAGGAAAAGCTCGCCCACGAAAACCATGTCATTTTTTGAATGTATTCCACCTCGAAGAACATGAAAATGAGCTTAATTTTGAAATCCGAGGTCAGATTCAAAAGTTACGTATTCCTATAAATTGAGTTCTTTCCTACACATTCAGTTCTTTCGCCATTTTGAGATATGCCTTGGGATAACTCCACAGGAAAAGCTCGCCCACGAAAACCATGTCATTTTTTGAATGTATTCCAAACCGAAGAATATGAAAATGAGCTTAATTTTGAAACCGAGGTCAGATTCAAAAGTTACGTATTCCTATAAATTGAGTTCTTTCCTATACATTCAGTTCTTTCGCCATTTTGAGATATGCCTTGGGATAACTCCACAGGAAAAGCTCGCCCACTAAAACCATGTTGTTTTTTGAATGTATTCCACCTCAAGAACATGAAAATGAGCTTAATTTTGAAATCCGAGGTCAGATTCAAAAGTTACGTATTCCTATAAATTGAGTTCTTTCCTACACATTCAGTTCTTTTCGCCATTTTGAGATATGCCTTGGGATAACTCCACAGAAAAGCTCGCCTACCAAAAACCATGTCATTTTTTGAATGTATTCCACCCCGAAGAACATGAAAATGAGCTTAATTTTGAAATCCGAGGTCAGATTCTAAAGTTATGTATTCCTATAAATTGAGTTCTTTCCTACACATTCAGTTCTTTCGCCATTTTGAGATATGCCTTGGGATAACTCCACAGGAAAAGCTCGCCCACTAAAACCATGTCGTTTTTTGAATGTATTCCACCTCAAGAACATGAAAATGAGCTTAATTTTGAAATCCGAGGTCACATTCAAAAGTTACGTATTCCTATAAATTGAGTTCTTTCCTATACATTCAGTTCTTTTCGCCATTTTGAGATATGCCTTGGGATAACTCCACAGGAAAAGCTCGCCCACTAAAACCATGTCATTTTTTGAATGTATTCCACCTCAAGAACATGAAAATGAGCTTAATTTTGAAATCCGAGGTCAGATTCAAAAGTTATGTATTCCTATAAATTGAGTTCTTTCCTATACATTCAGTTCTTTCGCCATTTTGAGATATGCCTTGGGATAACTCCACAGGAAAAGCTCGCCACCTAAAACCATGTCGTTTTTGAATGTATTCCACCTCGAAGAACATGAAAATGAGCTTAATTTTGAAATCCGAGGTCAGATTCAAAAGTTACGTATTCCTATAAATTGAGTTATTTCCTATACATTCAGTTCTTTCGCCATTTTGAGATATGCCTTGGGATAATTCCACAGGAAAAGCTCACCACGAAAACCATGTCGTTTTTTGAATGTATTCCACCCCGAAGAACATGAAAATGAGCTTAATTTTGAAACCGAGGTCAGATTCAAAAGTTCATGTATTCCTATAAATTGAGTTCTTTCCTACACATTCAGTTCTTTCGCCATTTTGAGATATGCCTTGGGATAACTCCACAGGAAAAGCTCGCCACTAAAACCATGTCGCTTTTTTGAATGTATTCCACCTCAAGAACATGAAAATGAGCTTAATTTTGAAACCGAGGTCAGATTCAAAAGTTATGTATTCCTATAAATTGAGTTCTTTCCTACACATTCAGTTCTTTCGCCATTTTGAGATATGCCTTGGGATAACTCCACAGGAAAAGCTCGCCCACTAAAACCATGTCGTTTTTTGAATGTATTCCACCCGAAGAACATGAAAATGAGCTTAATATTGAAACCGAGGTCAGATTCAAAAGTTATGTATTCCTATAAATTGAGTTCTTTCCTATACATTCAGTTTTTCGCCATTTTGAGATATGCCTTGGGATAACTCCACAGGAAAAGCTCGCCCACGAAAACCATGTCGTTTTTTGAATGTATTCCACCCCGAAGAACATGAAAATGAGCTTAATTTTGAAACCGAGGTCAGATTCAAAAGTTATGTATTCCTATAAATTGAGTTCTTTCCTATACATTCAGTTCTTTCGCCATTTTGAGATATGCCTTGGGATAACTCCACAGGAAAAGCTCGCCACTAAAACCATGTCATTTTTTGAATGTATTCCACCCGAAGAACATGAAAATGAGCTTAATTTTGAAACCGAGGTCAGATTCAAAAGTTATGTATTCCTATAAATTGAGTTCTTTCCTATACATTCAGTTCTTTCGCCATTTTGAGATATGCCTGGGATAACTCCACAGGAAAAGCTCGCCTACCAAAACCATGTCATTTTTTGAATGTATTCCACCCCAAGAACATGAAAATGAGCTTAATTTTTGAAATCCGAGGTCAGATTCAAAAGTTACGTATTCCTATAAATTGAGTTATTTCCTACACATTCAGTTCTTTCGCCATTTTGAGATATGCCTTGGGATAACTCCACAGGAAAAGCACGCCACTAAAACCATGTCATTTTTTGAATGTATTCCACCCCGAAGAACATGAAAATGAGCTTAATTTTGAAATCCGAGGTCAGATTCCAAAGTTATGTATTCCTATAAATGGAGTTCTTTCCTATACATTCAGTTCTTTCGCCATTTTGAGATATGCCTTGGGATAACTCCACAGGAAAAGCTCGCCACGAAAACCATGTCGTTTTTTTAATGTATTCCACTCGAAGAACATGAAAATGAGCTTAATTTTGAAATCCGAGGTCACATTCAAAAGTTATGTATTCCTATAAATTGAGTTATTTCCTACACATTCAGTTCTTTCGCCATTTTGAGATATGCCTTGGGATAACTCCACAGGAAAAGCTCGCCTACTAAAAACCATGTGGTTTTTTGAATGTATTCCACCTCAAGAGCATGAAAATGAGCTTAATTTTGAAATCCGAGGTCAGATTCAAAAGTTATGTATTCCTATAAATTAAGTTCTTTCCTACACATTGAATTCTTTCGCCATTTTGAGATATGCCTTGGGATAACTCCACAGGAAAAGCTCGCCCACGAAAACCATGTCATTTTTTGAATGTATTCCACCTCAAGAACATGAAAATGAGCTTAATTTTGAAACCGAGGTCAGATTCAAAGGTTATGTATTCCTATAAATTGAGTTCTTTCCTATAAATTCAGTTCTTTCGCCATTTTGAGATATGCCTTGGGATAACTCCACAGGAAAAGCTCGCCCACAAAACCATGTGGTTTTTTGAATGTATTCCACCTCAAGAACATGAAATGAGCTTAATTTTGAAATCCAAGGTCAGATTCAAAAGTTATGTATTCCTATAAATTAAGTTCTTTCCTACACATTGAATTCTTTCGCCATTTTGAGATATGCCTTGGGATAACTCCACAGGAAAAGCTCGCCACGAAAACCATGTCATTTTTTGAATGTATTCCACCAAGAACATGAAATGAGCTTAATTTTGAAATCCGAGATCACATTCAAAAGTTATGTATTCCTATAAATTGAGTTCTTTCCTATACATTCAGTTCTTTCGCCATTTTGAGATATGCCTTGGGATAACTCCACAGGAAAAGCTCGCCTCACGAAAACCATGTCGCTTTTTGAATGTATTCCACCCCGAAGAACATGAAAATGAGCTTAATTTTGAAATCCGAGGTCAGATTCAAAAGTTACGTATTCCTATAAATTGAGTTATTTCCTACACATTCAGTTCTTTCGCCATTTTGAGATATGCCTTGGGATAACTCCACAGGAAAAGCACGCCACTAAAACCATGTCGTTTTTTGAATGTATTCCACCCCGAAGAACATGAAAATGAGCTTAATTTTGAAACCGAGGTCAGATTCCAAAGATATGTATTCCTATAAATTGAGTTCTTTCCTATACATTCAGTTCTTTCGCCATTTTGAGATATGCCTGGGATAACTCCACAGGAAAAGCTCGCCCACGAAAACCATGTCGCTTTTTTAATGTATTCCACCCCGAAGAACATGAGAATGAGCTTAATTTTGAAATCCGAGGTCAGATTCAAAAGTTATGTATTCCTATAAATTGAGTTATTTCCTACACATTCAGTTCTTTCGCCATTTTGAGATATGCCTTGGGATAACTCCACAGGAAAAGTCTCGCCCACGAAAACCATGTGGTTTTTTGAATGTATTCCACCTCGAAGAACATGAAAATGAGCTTAATTTTGAAATCCGAGGTCAGATTCAAAAGTTATGTATTCCTATAAATTAAGTTCTTTCCTATACATTGAATTCTTTCGCCATTTTGAGATATGCCTTGGGATAACTCCACAGGAAAAGCTCACCCACGAAAACCATGTCATTTTTTGAATGTATTCCACCCCAAGAACATGAAAATGAGCTTAATTTTGAAACCGAGGTCAGATTCAAAGGTTATGTATTCCTATAAATTGAGTTCTTTCCTATAAATTCAGTTCTTTCGCCATTTTGAGATATGCCTTGGGATAACTCCACAGGAAAAGCTCGCCCACAAAAACCATGTGGTTTTTTGAATGTATTCCACCCCGAAGAACATGAAAATGAGCTTAATTTTGAAATCCGAGGTCAGATTCAAAAGTTATGTATTCCTATAAATTAAGTTCTTTCCTACACATTGAGTTCTTTCGCCATTTTGAGATATGCCTTGGGATAACTCCACAGGAAAAGCTCGCCCACGAAAACCATGTCGCTTTTTGAATGTATTCCACCTCAAGAACATGAAAATGAGCTTAATTTTGAAACCGAGGTCAGATTCAAAAGTTACGTATTCCTATAAATTGAGTTCTTTCCTACATTCAGTTCTTTCGCCATTTTGAGATATGCCTTGGGATAACTCCACAGGAAAAGCTCGCCACGAAAAACCATGTCATTTTTTGAATGTATTCCACCCTGAAGAACATGAAAATGAGCTTAATTTTGAAATCCGAGGTCAGATTCAAAAGTTATGTATTCCTATAAATTGAGTTCTTTCCTACACATTCAGTTCTTTCGCCATTTTGAGATATGCCTTGGGATAACTCCACAGGAAAAGCTCGCCTACCTAAAACCATGTCGCTTTTTTGAATGTATTCCACCTCAAGAACATGAAAATGAGCTTAATTTTGAAATCCGAGGTCAGATTCAAAAGTTATGTATTCCTATAAATTGAGTTCTTTCCTATACATTCAGTTCTTTCGCCATTTTGAGATATGCCTTGGGATAACTCCACAGGAAAAGCTCGCCATGAAAACCATGTCATTTTTTGAATGTATTCCACCCCAAGAACATGAAAATGAGCTTAATTTTGAAATCCGAGGTCAGATTCAAAAGTTATGTATTCCTATAAATTGAGTTCTTTCCTACACATTCAGTTCTTTCGCCATTTTGAGATATGCCTTGGGATAACTCCACAGGAAAAGCTCGCCACACGAAAACCATGTCATTTTTTGAATGTATTCCACCCTGAAGAACATGAAAATGAGCTTAATTTTGAAACCGAGGTCAGATTCAAAAGTTATGTATTCCTATAAATTGAGTTCTTTCCTATACATTCAGTTCTTTCGCCATTTTGAGATATGCCTTGGGATAACTCCACAGGAAAAGCTCGCCACGAAAACCATGTCATTTTTTGAATGTATTCCACCTCAAGAACATGAAAATGAGCTTAATTTTGAAATCCGAGGTCAGATTCAAAAGTTATGTATTCCTATAAATTGAGTTCTTTCCTATACATTCAGTTCTTTCGCCATTTTGAGATATGCCTTGGGATAACTCCACAGGAAAAGCTCGCCACTAAAACCATGTCGTTTTTTGAATGTATTCCACCCTGAAGAACATGAAAATGAGCTTAATTTTGAAATCCGAGGTCAGATTCAAAAGTTACGTATTCCTATAAATTGAGTTCTTTCCTATACATTCAGTTCTTTCGCCATTTTGAGATATGCCTTGGGATAACTCCACAGGAAAAGCTCGCCCACGAAAACCATGTCATTTTTTGAATGTATTCCACCCCAAGAACATGAAAATGAGCTTAATTTTGAAATCCGAGGTCAGATTCAAAAGTTATGTATTCCTATAAATTGAGTTCTTTCCTACACATTCAGTTCTTTTCGCCATTTTGAGATATGCCTTGGGATAACTCCACAGGAAAAGCTCGCCCACAAAAACCATGTCATTTTTTGAATGTATTCCACCCGAAGAACATGAAAATGAGCTTAATTTTGAAATCCGAGGTCAGATTCAAAAGTTATGTATTCCTATAAATTGAGTTCTTTCCTATACATTCAGTTCTTTCGCCATTTTGAGATATGCCTTGGGATAACTCCACAGGAAAAGCTCGCCACAAAACCATGTCTTTTTTGAATGTATTCCACCGAAGAACATGAAAATGAGCTTAATTTTGAAATCCGAGGTCAGATTCAAAAGTTATGTATTCCTATAAATTGAGTTCTTCCTATACATTCAGTTCTTTCGCCATTTTGAGATATGCCTTGGGATAACTCCACAGGAAAAGCTCGCCACGAAAACCATGTGTTTTTTGAATGTATTCCACCCCGAAGAACATGAAAATGAGCTTAATTTTGAAATCCGAGGTCAGATTCAAAAGTTATGTATTCCTATAAATTGAGTTCTTTCCTATACATTCAGTTCTTTCGCCATTTTGAGATATGCCTTGGGATAACTCCACAGGAAAAGCTCGCCCACGAAAAACCATGTCATTTTTTGAATGTATTCCACCCCAAGAACATGAAAATGAGCTTAATTTTGAAATCCGAGGTCAGATTCAAAGTTATGTATTCCTATAAATTGAGTTCTTTCCTATACATTCAGTTCTTTCGCCATTTTGAGATATGCCTTGGGATAACTCCACAGGAAAAGCTCGCCCACTAAAACCATGTCGTTTTTTGAATGTATTCCACCCCGAAGAACATGAAATGAGCTTAATTTTGAAATCCGAGGTCAGATTCAAAAGTTATGTATTCCTATAAATTGAGTTCTTTCCTATACATTCAGTTCTTTCGCCATTTTGAGATATGCCTTGGGATAACTCCACAGGAAAAGCTCGCCTACCTAAACCATGTGTTTTTGAATGTATTCCACCCCGAAGAACATGAAAATGAGCTTAATTTTGAAATCCGAGGTCAGATTCAAAAGTTATGTATTCCTATAAATTGAGTTCTTTCCTATACATTCAGTTCTTTCGCCATTTTGAGATATGCCTTGGGATAACTCCACAGGAAAAGCTCGCCACGAAAACCATGTCGTTTTTTGAATGTATTCCACCTCAAGAACATGAAAATGAGCTTAATTTTGAAATCCGAGGTCAGATTCAAAAGTTATGTATTCCTATAAATTGAGTTCTTTCCTATACATTCAGTTCTTTCGCCATTTTGAGATATGCCTTGGGATAACTCCACAGGAAAAGCTCGCCACGAAAACCATGTCGTTTTTGAATGTATTCCACCTCAAGAACATGAAAATGAGCTTAATTTTGAAATCCGAGGTCAGATTCAAAAGTTATGTATTCCTATAAATTGAGTTCTTTCCTATACATTCAGTTCTTTCGCCATTTTGAGATATGCCTTGGGATAACTCCACAGGAAAAGCTCGCCTACTAAAACCATGTCATTTTTTGAATGTATTCCACCTCAAGAACATGAAAATGAGCTTAATTTTGAAATCCGAGGTCACATTCAAAAGTTATGTATTCCTATAAATTGAGTTCTTTCCTATACATTCAGTTCTTTCGCCATTTTGAGATATGCCTTGGGATAACTCCACAGGAAAAGCTCGCCACTAAAACCATGTCGTTTTTTGAATGTATTCCACCCTCAAGAACATGAAAATGAGCTTAATTTTGAAATCCGAGGTCAGATTCAAAAGTTATGTATTCCTATAAATTGAGTTCTTTCCTATACATTCAGTTCTTTCGCCATTTTGAGATATGCCTTGGGATAACTCCACAGGAAAAGCTCGCCACGAAAACCATGTCGTTTTTTGAATGTATTCCACCTCGAAGAACATGAAAATGAGCTTAATTTTGAAATCCGAGGTCAGATTCAAAAGTTATGTATTCCTATAAATTGAGTTCTTTCCTATACATTCAGTTCTTTCACCATTTTGAGATATGCCTTGGGATAACTCCACAGGAAAAGCTCGCCCACTAAAACCATGTCGCTTTTTGAATGTATTCCACCTCAAGAACATGAAAATGAGCTTAATTTTGAAACCGAGGTCAGATTCAAAAGTTACGTATTCCTATAAATTGAGTTCTTTCCTATACATTCAGTTCTTTCGCCATTTTGAGATATGCCTTGGGATAACTCCACAGGAAAAGCTCACCCTAAAACCATGTCGTTTTTTGAATGTATTCCACCCTCAAGAACATGAAAATGAGCTTAATTTTGAAATCCGAGGTCAGATTCAAAAGTTATGTATTCCTATAAATTGAGTTCTTTCCTATACATTCAGTTCTTTCGCCATTTTGAGATATGCCTTGGGATAACTCCACAGGAAAAGCTCGCCACTAAAACCATGTTGTTTTTTGAATGTATTTCACCTCAAGAACATGAAAATGAGCTTAATTTTGAAATCCGAGGTCAGATTCAAAAGTTATGTATTCCTATAAATTGAGTTCTTTCCTATACATTCAGTTCTTTCGCCATTTTGAGATATGCCTTGGGATAACTCCACAGGAAAAGCTCGCCCACTAAAACCATGTCAATTTTTGAATGTATTCCACCTCGAAGAACATGAAAATGAGCTTAATTTTGAAATCCGAGGTCAGATTCCAAAGATATGTATTCCTATAAATTGAGTTCTTTCCTATACATTCAGTTCTTTCGCCATTTTGAGATATGCCTTGGGATAACTCCACAGGAAAAGCTCGCCCACGAAAACCATGTCGTTTTTTGAATGTATTCCACCCTCAAGAACATGAAAATGAGCTTAATTTTGAAACCGAGGTCAGATTCAAAAGTTACGTATTCCTATAAATTGAGTTCTTTCCTATACATTCAGTTCTTTCGCCATTTTGAGATATGCCTTGGGATAACTCCACAGGAAAAGCTCCCACTAAAACCATGTGGTTTTTTGAATGTATTCCACCTCAAGAACATGAAAATGAGCTTAATTTTGAAACTGAGGTCAGATTCAAAAGTTATGTATTCCTATAAATTGAGTTCTTTCCTATACATTCAGTTCTTTCGCCATTTTGAGATATGCCTTGGGATAACTCCACAGGAAAAGCTCGCCATAAAACCATGGTTTTTTGAATGTATTCCACCCCGAAGAACATGAAAATGAGCTTAATTTTGAAATCCGAGGTCAGATTCAAAAGTTATGTATTCCTATAAATTGAGTTCTTTCCTATACATTCAGTTCTTTCGCCATTTTGAGATATGCCTTGGGATAACTCCACAGGAAAAGCTCGCCCACTAAAACCATGTGGTTTTTTGAATGTATTCCACCTCAAGAACATGAAAATGAGCTTAATTTTTGAAATCCGAGGTCAGATTCAAAAGTTATGTATTCCTATAAATTGAGTTCTTTCCTACACATTGAAGTTCTTTCGCCATTTTGAGATATGCCTTGGGATAACTCCACAGGAAAAGCTCGCCCACGAAAACCATGTCATTTTTTGAATGTATTCCACCTCGAAGAACATGAAAATGAGCTTAATTTTGAAATCCGAGGTCAGATTCAAAAGTTATGTATTCCTATAAATTGAGTTCTTTCCTATACATTCAGTTCTTTCGCCATTTTGAGATATGCCTTGGGATAACTCCACAGGAAAAGCTCGCCCACGAAAACCATGTCGCTTTTTGAATGTATTCCACCCCAAGAACATGAAAATGAGCTTAATTTTGAAACCGAGGTCAGATTCAAAAGTTATGTATTCCTATAAATTGAGTTCTTTCCTATACATTCAGTTCTTTCGCCATTTTGAGATATGCCTTGGGATAACTCCACAGGAAAAGCTCGCCACAAAACCATGTCGTTTTTTGAATGTATTCCACCTCGAAGAACATGAAATGAGCTTAATTTTGAAATCCGAGGTCACATTCAAAAGTTATGTATTCCTATAAATTGAGTTCTTTCCTATACATTCAGTTCTTTCGCCATTTTGAGATATGCCTTGGGATAACTCCACAGGAAAAGTCCCACGAAAACCATGTGGTTTTTTGAATGTATTCCACCCCGAAGAACATGAAAATGAGCTTAATTTTGAAATCCGAGGTCAGATTCAAAAGTTATGTATTCCTATAAATTGAGTTATTTCCTATACATTCAGTTCTTTCGCCATTTTGAGATATGCCTTGGGATAACTCCACAGGAAAAGCTCGCCACTAAAACCATGTCGTTTTTTGAATGTATTCCACCTCGAAGAACATGAAAATGAGCTTAATTTTGAAATCCGAGGTCAGATTCAAAAGTTATGTATTCCTATAAATTGAGTTCTTTCCTATACATTCAGTTCTTTCGCCATTTTGAGATATGCCTTGGGATAACTCCACAGGAAAAGCTCGCTTCACGAAAACCATGTCATTTTTTGAATGTATTCCACCTCAAGAACATGAAAATGAGCTTAATTTTGAAACCGAGGTCAGATTCAAAAGTTATGTATTCCTATAAATTGAGTTCTTTCCTATACATTCAGTTCTTTCGCCATTTTGAGATATGCCTTGGGATAACTCCACAGGAAAAGCTCGCCCACGAAAACCATGTCATTTTTTGAATGTATTCCACCTCGAAGAACATGAAAATGAGCTTAATTTTGAAATCCGAGGTCAGATTCAAAAGTTATGTATTCCTATAAATTGAGTTCTTTCCTATACATTCAGTTCTTTCGCCATTTTGAGATATGCCTTGGGATAACTCCACAGGAAAAGCTCGCCACGAAAACCATGTCATTTTTTGAATGTATTCCACCCCGAAGAACATGAAAATGAGCTTAATTTTGAAATCCGAGGTCAGATTCAAAAGTTATGTATTCCTATAAATTGAGTTCTTTCCTATACATTCAGTTCTTTCGCCATTTTGAGATATGCCTTGGGATAACTCCACAGGAAAAGCTCGCCTCACAAAACCATGTCGTTTTTTGAATGTATTCCACCCCGAAGAACATGAAAATGAGCTTAATTTTGAAATCCGAGGTCAGATTCAAAAGTTACGTATTCCTATAAATTGAGTTCTTTCCTACACATTCAGTTCTTTCGCCATTTTGAGATATGCCTTGGGATAACTCCACAGGAAAAGCTCGCCCACCAAAACCATGTCGTTTTTGAATGTATTCCACCTCGAAGAACATGAAAATGAGCTTAATTTTGAAATCCGAGGTCACATTCAAAAGTTATGTATTCCTATAAATTGAGTTCTTTCCTATACATTCAGTTCTTTCGCCATTTTGAGATATGCCTTGGGATAACTCCACAGGAAAAGCTCGCCAACGAAAACCATGTCGTTTTTTGAATGTATTCCACCTCGAAGAACATGAAAATGAGCTTAATTTTGAAATCCGAGGTCAGATTCAAAAGTTATGTATTCCTATAAATTGAGTTCTTTCCTATACATTCAGTTCTTTCGCCATTTTGAGATATGCCTTGGGATAACTCCACAGGAAAAGCTCGCCCACTAAAACCATGTCATTTTTTGAATGTATTCCACCTCGAAGAACATGAAAATGAGCTTAATTTTGAAATCCGAGGTCAGATTCAAAAGTTATGTATTCCTATAAATTGAGTTCTTTCCTATACATTCAGTTCTTTCGCCATTTTGAGATATGCCTTGGGATAACTCCACAGGAAAAGCTCGCCCACTAAAACCATGTCGTTTTTTGAATGTATTCCACCCAAGAACATGAAAATGAGCTTAATTTTGAAATCCGAGGTCAGATTCAAAAGTTATGTATTCCTATAAATTGAGTTCTTTCCTATACATTCAGTTCTTTCGCCATTTTGAGATATGCCTTGGGATAACTCCACAGGAAAAGCTCGCCCACGAAAACCATGTCGTTTTTGAATGTATTCCACCTCGAAGAACATGAAAATGAGCTTAATTTTGAAACCGAGGTCAGATTCCAAAGTTATGTATTCCTATAAATTGAGTTCTTTCCTATACATTCAGTTCTTTCGCCATTTTGAGATATGCCTTGGGATAACTCCACAGGAAAAGCTCGCCTCACAAAACCATGTGGTTTTTTGAATGTATTCCACCTCGAAGAACATGAAAATGAGCTTAATTTTGAAATCCGAGGTCAGATTCTAAAGTTATGTATTCCTATAAATTGAGTTCTTTCCTATACATTCAGTTCTTTCGCCATTTTGAGATATGCCTTGGGATAACTCCACAGGAAAAGCTCGCCCACGAAAACCATGTCGCTTTTTGAATGTATTCCACCCTCAAGAACATGAAAATGAGCTTAATTTTGAAATCCGAGGTCAGATTCAAAAGTTATGTATTCCTATAAATTGAGTTCTTTCCTATACATTCAGTTCTTTCGCAATTTTGAGATATGCCTTGGGATAACTCCACAGGAAAAGCTCGCCACGAAAACCATGTCGTTTTTTGAATGTATTCCACCTCGAAGAACATGAAAATGAGCTTAATTTTGAAATCCGAGGTCAGATTCAAAAGTTATGTATTCCTATAAATTGAGTTCTTTCCTATACATTCAGTTCTTTCGCCATTTTGAGATATGCCTTGGGATAACTCCACAGGAAAAGTTTCGCCACGAAAACCATGTCGCTTTTTTGAATGAAGTATTCCACCCCAAGAACATGAAAATGAGCTTAATTTTGAAATCCGAGGTCAGATTCAAAAGTTATGTATTCCTATAAATTGAGTTCTTTCCTATACATTCAGTTCTTTCGCCATTTTGAGATATGCCTTGGGATAACTCCACAGGAAAAGCTCGCCCACGAAACCATGTCGTTTTTTGAATGTATTCCACCCCAAGAACATGAAAATGAGCTTAATTTTGAAATCCGAGGTCAGATTCAAAAGTTACGTATTCCTATAAATTGAGTTCTTTCCTATACATTCAGTTCTTTCGCCATTTTGAGATATGCCTTGGGATAACTCCACAGGAAAAGCTCGCCAACGAAAACCATGTCGTTTTTTGAATGTATTCCACCCCGAAGAACATGAAATGAGCTTAATTTTGAAATCCGAGGTCAGATTCAAAAGTTATGTATTCCTATAAATTGAGTTCTTTCCTATACATTCAGTTCTTTCGCCATTTTGAGATATGCCTTGGGATAACTCCACAGGAAAAGCTCGCCACTAAAACCATGTCATTTTTTGAATGTATTC
Organism: Notechis scutatus; assembly: GCF_049901735.1. NCBI lineage: Eukaryota > Metazoa > Chordata > Lepidosauria > Squamata > Elapidae > Notechis > Notechis scutatus. The sequence continues at coordinate 85,747 of NW_028263173.1, forward strand.
CACCCCGAAGAACATGAAAATGAGCTTAATTTTGAAACCGAGGTCAGATTCAAAAGTTATGTATTCCTATAAATTGAGTTCTTTCCTATACATTCAGTTCTTTCGCCATTTTGAGATATGCCTTGGGATAACTCCACAGGAAAAGCTCGCCACTAAAACCATGTGTTTTTTGAATGTATTCCACCTCAAGAACATGAAAATGAGCTTAATTTTGAAATCCGAGGTCAGATTCAAAAGTTATGTATTCCTATAAATTGAGTTCTTTCCTATACATTCAGTTCTTTCGCCATTTTGAGATATGCCTTGGGATAACTCCACAGGAAAAGCACCCACGAAAACCATGTCGGTTTTTTGAATGTATTCCACCTCGAAGAACATGAAAATGAGCTTAATTTTGAAACCGAGGTCAGATTCAAAAGTTATGTATTCCTATAAATTGAGTTCTTTCCTATACATTCAGTTCTTTCGCCATTTTGAGATATGCCTGGGATAACTCCACAGGAAAAGCTCGCCCACCTAAAACCATGTCTTTTTTAATGTATTCCACCCCGAAGAACATGAAAATGAGCTTAATTTTGAAATCCGAGGTCAGATTCAAAAGTTATGTATTCCTATAAATTGAGTTCTTTCCTATACATTCAGTTCTTTCGCCATTTTGAGATATGCCTGGGATAACTCCACAGGAAAAGCTCGCCCACCTAAAACCATGTCGTTTTTTGAATGTATTCCACCCCGAAGAACATGAAAATGAGCTTAATTTTGAAACCGAGGTCAGATTCAAAAGTTATGTATTCCTATAAATTGAGTTCTTTCCTATACATTCAGTTCTTTCGCCATTTTGAGATATGCCTTGGGATAACTCCACAGGAAAAGCTCGCCCACGAAAACCATGTCGCTTTTTGAATGTATTCCACCCCGAAGAACATGAAAATGAGCTTAATTTTGAAATCCGAGGTCAGATTCAAAAGTTATGTATTCCTATAAATTGAGTTCTTTCCTATACATTCAGTTCTTTCGCCATTTTGAGATATGCCTTGGGATAACTCCACAGGAAAAGCTCACTACCACGAAAACCATGTCATTTTTTGAATGTATTCCACCCCAAGAACATGAAATGAGCTTAATTTTGAAATCCGAGGTCAGATTCAAAAGTTATGTATTCCTATAAATTGAGTTCTTTCCTATACATTCAGTTCTTTCGCCATTTTGAGATATGCCTTGGGATAACTCCACAGGAAAAGCTCCCCACGAAAACCATGTCGTTTTTTGAATGTATTCCACCCCGAAGAACATGAAAATGAGCTTAATTTTGAAATCCGAGGTCAGATTCAAAAGTTATGTATTCCTATAAATTGAGTTCTTTCCTATACATTCAGTTCTTTCGCCATTTTGAGATATGCCTTGGGATAACTCCACAGGAAAAGCACGCCCACCAAAACCATGTCGTTTTTTGAATGTATTCCACCCCAAGAACATGAAAATGAGCTTAATTTTGAAACCGAGGTCAGATTCAAAAGTTATGTATTCCTATAAATTGAGTTCTTTCCTATACATTCAGTTCTTTCGCCATTTTGAGATATGCCTTGGGATAACTCCACAGGAAAAGCTCGCTCACGAAAACCATGTCGTTTTTTGAATGTATTCCACCCCGAAGAACATGAAATGAGCTTAATTTTGAAACCGAGGTCAGATTCAAAAGTTATGTATTCCTATAAATTGAGTTCTTTCCTATACATTCAGTTCTTTCGCCATTTTGAGATATGCCTTGGGATAACTCCACAGGAAAAGCTCGCCACGAAAACCATGTCGTTTTTTGAATGTATTCCCCCTCAAGAACATGAAAATGAGCTTAATTTTGAAATCCGAGGTCAGATTCAAAAGTTATGTATTCCTATAAATTGAGTTCTTCCTATACATTCAGTTCTTTCGCCATTTTGAGATATGCCTTGGGATAACTCCACAGGAAAAGCTCGCCACGAAAACCATGTCGTTTTTTGAATGTATTCCACCCCGAAGAACATGAAAATGAGCTTAATTTTGAAATCCGAGGTCAGATTCAAAAGTTATGTATTCCTATAAATTGAGTTCTTTCCTATACATTCAGTTCTTTCGCCATTTTGAGATATGCCTTGGGATAACTCCACAGGAAAAGCTCGCCACGAAAACCATGTCGTTTTTTGAATGTATTCCACCTCGAAGAACATGAAAATGAGCTTAATTTTGAAATCCGAGGTCAGATTCAAAAGTTATGTATTCCTATAAATTGAGTTCTTTCCTATACATTCAGTTCTTTCGCCATTTTGAGATATGCCTTGGGATAACTCCACAGGAAAAGCTCGCCACTAAAACCATGTCGTTTTTTGAATGTATTCCACCCCGAAGAACATGAAAATGAGCTTAATTTTGAAATCCGAGGTCAGATTCAAAAGTTATGTATTCCTATAAATTGAGTTCTTTCCTATACATTCAGTTCTTTCGCCATTCTGAGATATGCCTTGGGATAACTCCACAGGAAAAGTTCGCCCAGCAAAAACCATGTGGTTTTTTGAACGTATTCCACCCCAAGAACATGAAAATGAGCTTAATTTTGAAATCCGAGGTCAGATTCAAAAGTTATGTATTCCTATAAATTGAGTTCTTTCCTATACATTCAGTTCTTTCGCCATTCTGAGATATGCCTTGGGATAACTCCACAGGAAAAGCTCGCCACTAAAACCATGTCGTTTTTTGAATGTATTCCACCTCGAAGAACATGAAAATGAGCTTAATTTTGAAATCCGAGGTCAGATTCAAAAGTTATGTATTCCTATAAATTGAGTTCTTTCCTATACATTCAGTTCTTTCGCCATTTGAGATATGCCTTGGGATAACTCCACAGGAAAAGCTCGCCCACGAAAACCATGTCGCTTTTTGAATGTATTCCACCCCAAGAACATGAAAATGAGCTTAATTTTGAAACCGAGGTCAGATTCAAAAGTTATGTATTCCTATAAATTGAGTTCTTTCCTATACATTCAGTTCTTTCGCCATTTTGAGATATGCCTTGGGATAACTCCACAGGAAAAGCTCGCCTACCTAAAACCATGTCGTTTTTTGAATGTATTCCACCTCAAGAACATGAAAATGAGCTTAATTTTGAAATCCGAGGTCAGATTCAAAAGTTATGTATTCCTATAAATTGAGTTCTTTCCTATACATTCAGTTCTTTCGCCATTTGAGATATGCCTTGGGATAACTCCACAGGAAAAGCTCGCCCACTAAAACCATGTCGTTTTTTGAATGTATTCCACCTCAAGAACATGAAAATGAGCTTAATTTTGAAATCCGAGGTCAGATTCAAAAGTTATGTATTCCTATAAATTGAGTTCTTTCCTATACATTCAGTTCTTTCGCCATTTTGAGATATGCCTTGGGATAACTCCACAGGAAAAGCTCGCCACGAAAACCATGTCGTTTTTTGAATGTATTCCACCCTCAAGAACATGAAAATTGAGCTTAATTTTGAAATCCGAGGTCAGATTCAAAAGTTATGTATTCCTATAAATTGAGTTCTTTCCTATACATTCAGTTCTTTCGCCATTCTGAGATATGCCTTGGGATAACTCCACAGGAAAAGCTCGCCACGAAAACCATGTCGTTTTTTGAATGTATTCCACCCCGAAGAACATGAAAATGAGCTTAATTTTGAAATCCGAGGTCAGATTCAAAAGTTATGTATTCCTATAAATTGAGTTCTTTCCTATACATTCAGTTCTTTCGCCATTTGAGATATGCCTTGGGATAACTCCACAGGAAAAGCTCGCCCACTAAAACCATGTGGTTTTTTGAATGTATTCCACCTCAAGAACATGAAAATGAGCTTAATTTTGAAATCCGAGGTCAGATTCAAAAGTTATGTATTCCTATAAATTGAGTTCTTTCCTATACATTCAGTTCTTTCGCCATTTTGAGATATGCCTTGGGATAACTCCACAGGAAAAGCTCGCCTACTAAAACCATGTCGTTTTTTGAATGTATTCCACCCCGAAGAACATGAAAATGAGCTTAATTTTGAAATCCGAGGTCAGATTCAAAAGTTATGTATTCCTATAAATTGAGTTCTTTCCTATACATTCAGTTCTTTCGCCATTTTGAGATATGCCTTGGGATAACTCCACAGGAAAAGCTCGCCACTAAAACCATGTCGTTTTTTGAATGTATTCCACCCCAAGAACATGAAAATGAGCTTAATTTTGAAATCCGAGGTCAGATTCAAAAGTTATGTATTCCTATAAATTGAGTTCTTTCCTATACATTCAGTTCTTTCGCCATTCTGAGATATGCCTTGGGATAACCACAGGAAAAGCTCGCCCACTAAAACCATGTCGTTTTTGAATGTATTCCACCCCGAAGAACATGAAAATGAGCTTAATTTTGAAACCGAGGTCAGATTCAAAAGTTATGTATTCCTATAAATTGAGTTCTTTCCTATACATTCAGTTCTTTCGCCATTCTGAGATATGCCTTGGGATAACTCCACAGGAAAAGCTCGCCACTAAAACCATGTCGTTTTTTGAATGTATTCCACCCCGAAGAACATGAAAATGAGCTTAATTTTGAAATCCGAGGTCAGATTCAAAAGTTATGTATTCCTATAAATTGAGTTCTTTCCTATACATTCAGTTCTTTCGCCATTTTGAGATATGCCTTGGGATAACTCCACAGGAAAAGCTCGCCCACGAAAACCATGTGTTTTTTGAATGTATTCCACCCCAAGAACATGAAAATGAGCTTAATTTTGAAATCCGAGGTCAGATTCAAAAGTTATGTATTCCTATAAATTGAGTTCTTTCCTATACATTCAGTTCTTTCGCCATTTTGAGATATGCCTTGGGATAACTCCACAGGAAAAGCTCGCCACTAAAACCATGTGGTTTTTTGAATGTATTCCACCCAAGAACATGAAAATGAGCTTAATTTTGAAATCCGAGGTCAGATTCAAAAGTTATGTATTCCTATAAATTGAGTTCTTTCCTATACATTCAGTTCTTTCGCCATTCTGAGATATGCCTTGGGATAACTCCACAGGAAAAGCTCGCCACCTAAAACCATGTCGTTTTTTGAATGTATTCCACCTCGAAGAACATGAAAATGAGCTTAATTTTGAAATCCGAGGTCAGATTCAAAAGTTATGTATTCCTATAAATTGAGTTCTTTCCTATACATTCAGTTCTTTCGCCATTTTGAGATATGCCTTGGGATAACTCCACAGGAAAAGTCTCGCCACGAAAACCATGTGGTTTTTTGAATGTATTCCACCCCGAAGAACATGAAAATGAGCTTAATTTTGAAATCCGAGGTCAGATTCAAAAGTTATGTATTCCTATAAATTGAGTTCTTTCCTATACATTCAGTTCTTTCGCCATTTTGAGATATGCCTTGGGATAACTCCACAGGAAAAGCTCGCCACTAAAACCATGTCGTTTTTTGAATGTATTCCACCCCGAAGAACATGAAAATGAGCTTAATTTTGAAATCCGAGGTCAGATTCAAAAGTTATGTATTCCTATAAATTGAGTTCTTTCCTATACATTCAGTTCTTTCGCCATGTTGAGATATGCCTTGGGATAACTCCACAGGAAAAGCTCGCCTACTAAAACCATGTGGTTTTTTGAATGTATTCCACCCTCAAGAACATGAAATGAGCTTAATTTTGAAATCCGAGGTCAGATTCAAAAGTTATGTATTCCTATAAATTGAGTTCTTTCCTATACATTCAGTTCTTTCGCCATTCTGAGATATGCCTTGGGATAACTCCACAGGAAAAGCTCGCCCACTAAAACCATGTCGTTTTTTGAATGTATTCCACCCCAAGAACATGAAAATGAGCTTAATTTTGAAATCCGAGGTCAGATTCAAAAGTTATGTATTCCTATAAATTGAGTTCTTTCCTATACATTCAGTTCTTTCGCCATTTTGAGATATGCCTTGGGATAACTCCACAGGAAAAGCTCGCCACGAAAACCATGTCGTTTTTTGAATGTATTCCACCTCAAGAACATGAAAATGAGCTTAATTTTGAAATCCGAGGTCAGATTCAAAAGTTATGTATTCCTATAAATTGAGTTCTTTCCTATACATTCAGTTCTTTCGCCATTTTGAGATATGCCTTGGGATAACTCCACAGGAAAAGCTCGCCCACTAAAACCATGTCGTTTTTTGAATGTATTCCACCTCAAGAACATGAAAATGAGCTTAATTTTGAAATCCGAGGTCAGATTCAAAAGTTATGTATTCCTATAAATTGAGTTCTTTCCTATACATTCAGTTCTTTCGCCATTTGAGATATGCCTTGGGATAACTCCACAGGAAAAGCTCGCCACGAAAACCATGTCGTTTTTTGAATGTATTCCACCCTCAAGAACATGAAAATGAGCTTAATTTTGAAATCCGAGGTCAGATTCAAAAGTTATGTATTCCTATAAATTGAGTTCTTTCCTATACATTCAGTTCTTTCGCCATTTGAGATATGCCTTGGGATAACTCCACAGGAAAAGCTCGCCCACGAAAACCATGTCGTTTTTTGAATGTATTCCACCCCGAAGAACATGAAAATGAGCTTAATTTTGAAATCCGAGGTCAGATTCAAAAGTTATGTATTCCTATAAATTGAGTTCTTTCCTATACATTCAGTTCTTTCGCCATTTGAGATATGCCTTGGGATAACTCCACAGGAAAAGCTCGCCACTAAAACCATGTGTTTTTTGAATGTATTCCACCTCGAAGAACATGAAAATGAGCTTAATTTTGAAATCCGAGGTCAGATTCAAAAGTTATGTATTCCTATAAATTGAGTTCTTTCCTATACATTCAGTTCTTTCGCCATTTGAGATATGCCTTGGGATAACTCCACAGGAAAAGCTCGCCCACTAAAACCATGTGGTTTTTTGAATGTATTCCACCCCAAGAACATGAAAATGAGCTTAATTTTGAAATCCGAGGTCAGATTCAAAAGTTATGTATTCCTATAAATTGAGTTCTTTCCTATACATTCAGTTCTTTCGCCATTTGAGATATGCCTTGGGATAACTCCACAGGAAAAGCTCGCCACACTAAAACCATGTCGTTTTTGAATGTATTCCACCCCAAGAACATGAAAATGAGCTTAATTTTGAAATCCGAGGTCAGATTCAAAAGTTATGTATTCCTATAAATTGAGTTCTTTCCTATACATTCAGTTCTTTCGCCATTTTGAGATATGCCTTGGGATAACTCCACAGGAAAAGCTCGCCCACGAAAACCATGTGGTTTTTGAATGTATTCCACCCCGAAGAACATGAAAATGAGCTTAATTTTGAAACCGAGGTCAGATTCAAAAGTTATGTATTCCTATAAATTGAGTTCTTTCCTATACATTCAGTTCTTTCGCCATTTGAGATATGCCTTGGGATAACTCCACAGGAAAAGCTCGCCCACGAAAACCATGTCGTTTTTTGAATGTATTCCACCTCGAAGAACATGAAAATGAGCTTAATTTTGAAATCCGAGGTCAGATTCAAAAGTTATGTATTCCTATAAATTGAGTTCTTTCCTATACATTCAGTTCTTTCGCCATTCTGAGATATGCCTTGGGATAACTCCACAGGAAAAGCTCGCCACGAAAACCATGTCGTTTTTTGAATGTATTCCACCCGAAGAACATGAAAATGAGCTTAATTTTGAAATCCGAGGTCAGATTCAAAAGTTATGTATTCCTATAAATTGAGTTCTTTCCTATACATTCAGTTCTTTCGCCATTTTGAGATATGCCTTGGGATAACTCCACAGGAAAAGCTCGCCACGAAAACCATGTGGTTTTTTGAATGTATTCCACCCTCAAGAACATGAAATGAGCTTAATTTTGAAACCGAGGTCAGATTCAAAAGTTATGTATTCCTATAAATTGAGTTCTTTCCTATACATTCAGTTCTTTCGCCATTCTGAGATATGCCTTGGGATAACTCCACAGGAAAAGCTCGCCCACGAAAACCATGTCGTTTTTTGAATGTATTCCACCCTCAAGAACATGAAAATGAGCTTAATTTTGAAACCGAGGTCAGATTCAAAAGTTATGTATTCCTATAAATTGAGTTCTTTCCTATACATTCAGTTCTTTCGCCATGTTGAGATATGCCTTGGGATAACTCCACAGGAAAAGCTCGCCCACGAAAACCATGTGTTTTTTGAATGTATTCCACCCGAAGAACATGAAAATGAGCTTAATTTTGAAATCCGAGGTCAGATTCAAAAGTTATGTATTCCTATAAATTGAGTTCTTTCCTATACATTCAGTTCTTTCGCCATTCTGAGATATGCCTTGGGATAACTCCACAGGAAAAGCTCGCCACGAAAACCATGTGGTTTTTTGAATGTATTCCACCCCGAAGAACATGAAAATGAGCTTAATTTTGAAATCCGAGGTCAGATTCAAAAGTTATGTATTCCTATAAATTGAGTTCTTTCCTATACATTCAGTTCTTTCGCCATTTGAGATATGCCTTGGGATAACTCCACAGGAAAAGCTCGCCCACGAAAACCATGTGGTTTTTTGAATGTATTCCACCTCAAGAACATGAAAATGAGCTTAATTTTGAAATCCGAGGTCAGATTCAAAAGTTATGTATTCCTATAAATTGAGTTCTTTCCTATACATTCAGTTCTTTCGCCATTTGAGATATGCCTTGGGATAACTCCACAGGAAAAGCTCGCCCACGAAAACCATGTCGTTTTTTGAATGTATTCCACCCCGAAGAACATGAAAATGAGCTTAATTTTGAAATCCGAGGTCAGATTCAAAAGTTATGTATTCCTATAAATTGAGTTCTTTCCTATACATTCAGTTCTTTCGCCATGTTGAGATATGCCTTGGGATAACTCCACAGGAAAAGCTCGCCCACGAAAACCATGTCGTTTTTTGAATGTATTCCACCCCGAAGAACATGAAAATGAGCTTAATTTTGAAATCCGAGGTCAGATTCAAAAGTTATGTATTCCTATAAATTGAGTTCTTTCCTATACATTCAGTTCTTTCGCCATTCTGAGATATGCCTTGGGATAACTCCACAGGAAAAGCTCGCCACAAAACCATGTCGTTTTTTGAATGTATTCCACCCCGAAGAACATGAAAATGAGCTTAATTTTGAAATCCGAGGTCAGATTCAAAAGTTATGTATTCCTATAAATTGAGTTCTTTCCTATACATTCAGTTCTTTCGCCATTCTGAGATATGCCTTGGGATAACTCCACAGGAAAAGCTCGCCCACTAAAACCATGTCGTTTTTTGAATGTATTCCACCTCAAGAACATGAAAATGAGCTTAATTTTGAAATCCGAGGTCAGATTCAAAAGTTATGTATTCCTATAAATTGAGTTCTTTCCTATACATTCAGTTCTTTCGCCATTTTGAGATATGCCTTGGGATAACTCCACAGGAAAAGCTCGCCACTAAAACCATGTGGTTTTTTGAATGTATTCCACCTCGAAGAACATGAAAATGAGCTTAATTTTGAAATCCGAGGTCAGATTCAAAAGTTATGTATTCCTATAAATTGAGTTCTTTCCTATACATTCAGTTCTTTCGCCATTCTGAGATATGCCTTGGGATAACTCCACAGGAAAAGCTCGCCACTAAAACCATGTCGTTTTTTGAATGTATTCCACCCCAAGAACATGAAATGAGCTTAATTTTGAAATCCGAGGTCAGATTCAAAAGTTATGTATTCCTATAAATTGAGTTCTTTCCTATACATTCAGTTCTTTCGCCATTTTGAGATATGCCTTGGGATAACTCCACAGGAAAAGCTCGCCACGAAAACCATGTGGTTTTTTGAATGTATTCCACCCTCAAGAACATGAAAATGAGCTTAATTTTGAAATCCGAGGTCAGATTCAAAAGTTATGTATTCCTATAAATTGAGTTCTTTCCTATACATTCAGTTCTTTCGCCATTCTGAGATATGCCTTGGGATAACTCCACAGGAAAAGCTCGCCCACTAAAACCATGTGGTTTTTTGAATGTATTCCACCCTCAAGAACATGAAAATGAGCTTAATTTTGAAATCCGAGGTCAGATTCAAAAGTTATGTATTCCTATAAATTGAGTTCTTTCCTATACATTCAGTTCTTTCGCCATTCTGAGATATGCCTTGGGATAACTCCACAGGAAAAGCTCGCCACTAAAACCATGTCGTTTTTTGAATGTATTCCACCTCGAAGAACATGAAAATGAGCTTAATTTTGAAATCCGAGGTCAGATTCAAAAGTTATGTATTCCTATAAATTGAGTTCTTTCCTATACATTCAGTTCTTTCGCCATGTTGAGATATGCCTTGGGATAACTCCACAGGAAAAGCTCGCCCACCAAAACCATGTGGTTTTTTGAATGTATTCCACCTCGAAGAACATGAAAATGAGCTTAATTTTGAAATCCGAGGTCAGATTCAAAAGTTATGTATTCCTATAAATTGAGTTCTTTCCTATACATTCAGTTCTTTCGCCATGTTGAGATATGCCTTGGGATAACTCCACAGGAAAAGCTCGCCACTAAAACCATGTCGTTTTTTGAATGTATTCCACCCTCAAGAACATGAAAATGAGCTTAATTTTGAAATCCGAGGTCAGATTCAAAAGTTATGTATTCCTATAAATTGAGTTCTTTCCTATACATTCAGTTCTTTCGCCATTCTGAGATATGCCTTGGGATAACTCCACAGGAAAAGCTCGCCCACTAAAACCATGTGGTTTTTTGAATGTATTCCACCCTCAAGAACATGAAAATGAGCTTAATTTTGAAATCCGAGGTCAGATTCAAAAGTTATGTATTCCTATAAATTGAGTTCTTTCCTATACATTCAGTTCTTTCGCCATTTTGAGATATGCCTTGGGATAACTCCACAGGAAAAGCTCGCCCACGAAAACCATGTGTTTTTTGAATGTATTCCACCTCGAAGAACATGAAAATGAGCTTAATTTTGAAATCCGAGGTCAGATTCAAAAGTTATGTATTCCTATAAATTGAGTTCTTTCCTATACATTCAGTTCTTTCGCCATTCTGAGATATGCCTTGGGATAACTCCACAGGAAAAGCTCGCCTACGAAAACCATGTGTTTTTTGAATGTATTCCACCCCAAGAACATGAAAATGAGCTTAATTTTGAAATCCGAGGTCAGATTCAAAAGTTATGTATTCCTATAAATTGAGTTCTTTCCTATACATTCAGTTCTTTCGCCATTTTGAGATATGCCTTGGGATAACTCCACAGGAAAAGCTCGCCCACTAAAACCATGTGGTTTTTTGAATGTATTCCACCCTCAAGAACATGAAAATGAGCTTAATTTTGAAATCCGAGGTCAGATTCAAAAGTTATGTATTCCTATAAATTGAGTTCTTCCCTATACATTCAGTTCTTTCGCCATGTTGAGATATGCCTTGGGATAACTCCACAGGAAAAGCTCGCCCACGAAAACCATGTCGTTTTTTGAATGTATTCCACCCTCAAGAACATGAAAATGAGCTTAATTTTGAAATCCGAGGTCAGATTCAAAAGTTATGTATTCCTATAAATTGAGTTCTTTCCTATACATTCAGTTCTTTCGCCATTTGAGATATGCCTTGGGATAACTCCACAGGAAAAGCTCGCCCACGAAAACCATGTGGTTTTTTGAATGTATTCCACCTCAAGAACATGAAAATGAGCTTAATTTTGAAATCCGAGGTCAGATTCAAAAGTTATGTATTCCTATAAATTGAGTTCTTTCCTATACATTCAGTTCTTTCGCCATTTTGAGATATGCCTTGGGATAACTCCACAGGAAAAGCTCGCCCACTAAAACCATGTGGTTTTTTGAATGTATTCCACCTCGAAGAACATGAAAATGAGCTTAATTTTGAAATCCGAGGTCAGATTCAAAAGTTATGTATTCCTATAAATTGAGTTCTTTCCTATACATTCAGTTCTTTCGCCATTCTGAGATATGCCTTGGGATAACTCCACAGGAAAAGCTCGCCCACGAAACCATGTCTTTTTGAATGTATTCCACCCCAAGAACATGAAATGAGCTTAATTTTGAAATCCGAGGTCAGATTCAAAAGTTATGTATTCCTATAAATTGAGTTCTTTCCTATACATTCAGTTCTTTCGCCATTTTGAGATATGCCTTGGGATAACTCCACAGGAAAAGCTCGCCTACTAAAACCATGTGGTTTTTTGAATGTATTCCACCCGAAGAACATGAAAATGAGCTTAATTTTGAAATCCGAGGTCAGATTCAAAAGTTATGTATTCCTATAAATTGAGTTCTTTCCTATACATTCAGTTCTTTCGCCATGTTGAGATATGCCTTGGGATAACTCCACAGGAAAAGCTCGCCCACTAAAACCATGTCGTTTTTTGAATGTATTCCACCTCAAGAACATGAAAATGAGCTTAATTTTGAAATCCGAGGTCAGATTCAAAAGTTATGTATTCCTATAAATTGAGTTCTTTCCTATACATTCAGTTCTTTCGCCATTTGAGATATGCCTTGGGATAACTCCACAGGAAAAGCTCGCCCACCTAAAACCATGTGGTTTTTTGAATGTATTCCACCCCGAAGAACATGAAAATGAGCTTAATTTTGAAATCCGAGGTCAGATTCAAAAGTTATGTATTCCTATAAATTGAGTTCTTTCCTATACATTCAGTTCTTTCGCCATTTTGAGATATGCCTTGGGATAACTCCACAGGAAAAGCTCGCCACTAAAACCATGTCGTTTTTTGAATGTATTCCACCTCAAGAACATGAAAATGAGCTTAATTTTGAAATCCGAGGTCAGATTCAAAAGTTATGTATTCCTATAAATTGAGTTCTTTCCTATACATTCAGTTCTTTCGCCATTTTGAGATATGCCTTGGGATAACTCCACAGGAAAAGCTCGCCTACGAAAACCATGTCGTTTTTTGAATGTATTCCACCCCAAGAACATGAAAATGAGCTTAATTTTGAAATCCGAGGTCAGATTCAAAAGTTATGTATTCCTATAAATTGAGTTCTTTCCTATACATTCAGTTCTTTCGCCATTCTGAGATATGCCTTGGGATAACTCCACAGGAAAAGCTCGCCCACTAAAACCATGTCGTTTTTTGAATGTATTCCACCCTCAAGAACATGAAAATGAGCTTAATTTTGAAATCCGAGGTCAGATTCAAAAGTTATGTATTCCTATAAATTGAGTTCTTTCCTATACATTCAGTTCTTTCGCCATGTTGAGATATGCCTTGGGATAACTCCACAGGAAAAGCTCGCCCACGAAAACCATGTGGTTTTTTGAATGTATTCCACCCTCAAGAACATGAAAATGAGCTTAATTTTGAAATCCGAGGTCAGATTCAAAAGTTATGTATTCCTATAAATTGAGTTCTTTCCTATACATTCAGTTCTTTCGCCATTCTGAGATATGCCTTGGGATAACTCCACAGGAAAAGCTCGCCAAAAACCATGTCGTTTTTTGAATGTGTTCCACCCCGAAGAACATGAAAATGAGCTTAATTTTGAAATCCGAGGTCAGATTCAAAAGTTATGTATTCCTATAAATTGAGTTCTTTCCTATACATTCAGTTCTTTCGCCATTTGAGATATGCCTTGGGATAACTCCACAGGAAAAGCTCGCCCACGAAAACCATGTGCTTTTTGAATGTATTCCACCCCGAAGAACATGAAAATGAGCTTAATTTTGAAATCCGAGGTCAGATTCAAAAGTTATGTATTCCTATAAATTGAGTTCTTTCCTATACATTCAGTTCTTTCGCCATTTGAGATATGCCTTGGGATAACTCCACAGGAAAAGCTCGCCCACGAAAACCATGTGGTTTTTTGAATGTATTCCACCCCGAAGAACATGAAAATGAGCTTAATTTTGAAATCCGAGGTCAGATTCAAAAGTTATGTATTCCTATAAATTGAGTTCTTTCCTATACATTCAGTTCTTTCGCCATTTTGAGATATGCCTTGGGATAACTCCACAGGAAAAGCTCGCCCACAAAACCATGTGGTTTTTTGAATGTATTCCACCCCAAGAACATGAAAATGAGCTTAATTTTGAAATCCGAGGTCAGATTCAAAAGTTATGTATTCCTATAAATTGAGTTCTTTCCTATACATTCAGTTCTTTCGCCATTCTGAGATATGCCTTGGGATAACTCCACAGGAAAAGCTCGCCCACGAAAACCATGTGGTTTTTTGAATGTATTCCACCCCAAGAACATGAAAATGAGCTTAATTTTGAAATCCGAGGTCAGATTCAAAAGTTATGTATTCCTATAAATTGAGTTCTTTCCTATACATTCAGTTCTTTCGCCATTTGAGATATGCCTTGGGATAACTCCACAGGAAAAGCTCGCCCACGAAAACCATGTGGTTTTTTGAATGTATTCCACCCTCAAGAACATGAAAATGAGCTTAATTTTGAAATCCGAGGTCAGATTCAAAAGTTATGTATTCCTATAAATTGAGTTCTTTCCTATACATTCAGTTCTTTCGCCATGTTGAGATATGCCTTGGGATAACTCCACAGGAAAAGCTCACCCACTAAAACCATGTGGTTTTTTGAATGTATTCCACCCGAAGAACATGAAATGAGCTTAATTTTGAAATCCGAGGTCAGATTCAAAAGTTATGTATTCCTATAAATTGAGTTCTTTCCTATACATTCAGTTCTTTCGCCATTCTGAGATATGCCTTGGGATAACTCCACAGGAAAAGCTCACCACTAAAACCATGTGGTTTTTTGAATGTATTCCACCTCAAGAACATGAAAATGAGCTTAATTTTGAAATCCGAGGTCAGATTCAAAAGTTATGTATTCCTATAAATTGAGTTCTTTCCTATACATTCAGTTCTTTCGCCATTTTGAGATATGCCTTGGGATAACTCCACAGGAAAAGCTCGCCCACGAAAACCATGTGTTTTTTGAATGTATTCCACCCGAAGAACATGAAAATGAGCTTAATTTTGAAATCCGAGGTCAGATTCAAAAGTTATGTATTCCTATAAATTGAGTTCTTTCCTATACATTCAGTTCTTTCGCCATGTTGAGATATGCCTTGGGATAACTCCACAGGAAAAGCTCGCCACCTAAAACCATGTGTTTTTGAATGTATTCCACCTCGAAGAACATGAAAATGAGCTTAATTTTGAAATCCGAGGTCAGATTCAAAAGTTATGTATTCCTATAAATTGAGTTCTTTCCTATACATTCAGTTCTTTCGCCATTTGAGATATGCCTTGGGATAACTCCACAGGAAAAGCTCACTACTAAAACCATGTGGTTTTTTGAATGTATTCCACCCTCGAAGAACATGAAAATGAGCTTAATTTTGAAATCCGAGGTCAGATTCAAAAGTTATGTATTCCTATAAATTGAGTTCTTTCCTATACATTCAGTTCTTTCGCCATTTGAGATATGCCTTGGGATAACTCCACAGGAAAAGCTCCCACACTAAAACCATGTCGTTTTTTGAATGTATTCCACCGAAGAACATGAAAATGAGCTTAATTTTGAAATCCGAGGTCAGATTCAAAAGTTATGTATTCCTATAAATTGAGTTCTTTCCTATACATTCAGTTCTTTCGCCATGTTGAGATATGCCTTGGGATAACTCCACAGGAAAAGCTCGCCACGAAAACCATGTGGTTTTTTGAATGTATTCCACCCTCGAAGAACATGAAAATGAGCTTAATTTTGAAATCCGAGGTCAGATTCAAAAGTTATGTATTCCTATAAATTGAGTTCTTTCCTATACATTCAGTTCTTTCGCCATTTTGAGATATGCCTTGGGATAACTCCACAGGAAAAGCTCGCCCACTAAAACCATGTCGTTTTTTGAATGTATTCCACCTCGAAGAACATGAAAATGAGCTTAATTTTGAAATCCGAGGTCAGATTCAAAAGTTATGTATTCCTATAAATTGAGTTCTTTCCTATACATTCAGTTCTTTCGCCATTCTGAGATATGCCTTGGGATAACTCCACAGGAAAAGCTCGCCTACTAAAACCATGTGGTTTTTTGAATGTATTCCACCCCGAAGAACATGAAAATGAGCTTAATTTTGAAATCCGAGGTCAGATTCAAAAGTTATGTATTCCTATAAATTGAGTTCTTTCCTATACATTCAGTTCTTTCGCCATTCTGAGATATGCCTTGGGATAACTCCACAGGAAAAGCTCGCCCACCGAAAACCATGTCATTTTTTGAATGTATTCCACCTCAAGAACATGAAAATGAGCTTAATTTTGAAATCCGAGGTCAGATTCAAAAGTTATGTATTCCTATAAATTGAGTTCTTTCCTATACATTCAGTTCTTTCGCCATTTGAGATATGCCTTGGGATAACTCCACAGGAAAAGCTCGCCACACTAAAACCATGTCGTTTTTTGAATGTATTCCACCCTCAAGAACATGAAAATGAGCTTAATTTTGAAATCCGTGGTCAGATTCAATAGTTATGTATTCCTATAAATTGAGTTCTTTCCTATACATTCAGTTCTTTCGCCATTCTGAGATATGCCTTGGGATAACTCCACAGGAAAAGCTCGCCCACTAAAACCATGTCGCTTTTTTGAATGTATTCCACCTCAAGAACATGAAAATGAGCTTAATTTTGAAATCCGAGGTCAGATTCAAAAGTTATGTATTCCTATAAATTGAGTTCTTTCCTATACATTCAGTTCTTTCGCCATTTGAGATATGCCTTGGGATAACTCCACAGGAAAAGCTCGCTACCACGAAAACCATGTGGTTTTTTGAATGTATTCCACCCTCAAGAACATGAAAATGAGCTTAATTTTGAAATCCGAGGTCAGATTCAAAAGTTATGTATTCCTATAAATTGAGTTCTTTCCTATACATTCAGTTCTTTCGCCATTCTGAGATATGCCTTGGGATAACTCCACAGGAAAAGCTCGCCACAAAACCATGTGTTTTTTGAATGTATTCCACCCAAGAACATGAAAATGAGCTTAATTTTGAAATCCGAGGTCAGATTCAAAAGTTATGTATTCCTATAAATTGAGTTCTTTCCTATACATTCAGTTCTTTCGCCATGTTGAGATATGCCTTGGGATAACTCCACAGGAAAAGCTCGCCACTAAAACCATGTGGTTTTTTGAATGTATTCCACCCCGAAGAACATGAAAATGAGCTTAATTTTGAAATCCGAGGTCAGATTCAAAAGTTATGTATTCCTATAAATTGAGTTCTTTCCTATACATTCAGTTCTTTCGCCATTTTGAGATATGCCTTGGGATAACTCCACAGGAAAAGCTCGCCTACTAAAACCATGTGGTTTTTGAATGTATTCCACCCTCGAAGAACATGAAAATGAGCTTAATTTTGAAATCCGAGGTCAGATTCAAAAGTTATGTATTCCTATAAATTGAGTTCTTTCCTATACATTCAGTTCTTTCGCCATTTGAGATATGCCTTGGGATAACTCCACAGGAAAAGCTCACCCACGAAAACCATGTCTTTTTTGAATGTATTCCACCCCGAAGAACATGAAAATGAGCTTAATTTTGAAATCCGAGGTCAGATTCAAAAGTTATGTATTCCTATAAATTGAGTTCTTTCCTATACATTCAGTTCTTTCGCCATTCTGAGATATGCCTTGGGATAACTCCACAGGAAAAGCTCGCCCACAAAACCATGTCGTTTTTTGAATGTATTCCACCTCAAGAACATGAAAATGAGCTTAATTTTGAAATCCGAGGTCAGATTCAAAAGTTATGTATTCCTATAAATTGAGTTCTTTCCTATACATTCAGTTCTTTCGCCATGTTGAGATATGCCTTGGGATAACTCCACAGGAAAAGCTCACCCACGAAAACCATGTGGTTTTTTGAATGTATTCCACCCCGAAGAACATGAAAATGAGCTTAATTTTGAAATCCGAGGTCAGATTCAAAAGTTATGTATTCCTATAAATTGAGTTCTTTCCTATACATTCAGTTCTTTCGCCATTTGAGATATGCCTTGGGATAACTCCACAGGAAAAGCTCGCCCACGAAAACCATGTGGTTTTTTGAATGTATTCCACCCTCAAGAACATGAAAATGAGCTTAATTTTGAAATCCGAGGTCAGATTCAAAAGTTATGTATTCCTATAAATTGAGTTCTTTCCTATACATTCAGTTCTTTCGCCATTCTGAGATATGCCTTGGGATAACTCCACAGGAAAAGCTCGCCACGAAAACCATGTCGTTTTTTGAATGTATTCCACCCCAAGAACATGAAAATGAGCTTAATTTTGAAATCCGAGGTCAGATTCAAAAGTTATGTATTCCTATAAATTGAGTTCTTTCCTATACATTCAGTTCTTTCGCCATTTTGAGATATGCCTTGGGATAACTCCACAGGAAAAGCTCGCCCACAAAACCATGTGGTTTTTTGAATGTATTCCACCCCAAGAACATGAAAATGAGCTTAATTTTGAAATCCGAGGTCAGATTCAAAAGTTATGTATTCCTATAAATTGAGTTCTTTCCTATACATTCAGTTCTTTCGCCATGTTGAGATATGCCTTGGGATAACTCCACAGGAAAAGCTCGCCCACTAAAACCATGTGGTTTTTTGAATGTATTCCACCCTCGAAGAACATGAAAATGAGCTTAATTTTGAAATCCGAGGTCAGATTCAAAAGTTATGTATTCCTATAAATTGAGTTCTTTCCTATACATTCAGTTCTTTCGCCATGTTGAGATATGCCTTGGGATAACTCCACAGGAAAAGCTCGCCACTAAAACCATGTGGTTTTTTGAATGTATTCCACCCTCAAGAACATGAAAATGAGCTTAATTTTGAAATCCGAGGTCAGATTCAAAAGTTATGTATTCCTATAAATTGAGTTCTTTCCTATACATTCAGTTCTTTCGCCATTCTGAGATATGCCTTGGGATAACTCCACAGGAAAAGCTCGCCACGAAAACCATGTGTTTTTTGAATGTATTCCACCTCAAGAACATGAAAATGAGCTTAATTTTGAAACCGAGGTCAGATTCAAAAGTTATGTATTCCTATAAATTGAGTTCTTTCCTATACATTCAGTTCTTTCGCCATTTGAGATATGCCTTGGGATAACTCCACAGGAAAAGCTCGCCCACTAAAACCATGTCGTTTTTTGAATGTATTCCACCCCAAGAACATGAAAATGAGCTTAATTTTGAAATCCGAGGTCAGATTCAAAAGTTATGTATTCCTATAAATTGAGTTCTTTCCTATACATTCAGTTCTTTCGCCATTCTGAGATATGCCTTGGGATAACTCCACAGGAAAAGCTCGCCACCTAAAACCATGTGGTTTTTGAATGTATTCCACCCCGAAGAACATGAAAATGAGCTTAATTTTGAAACCGAGGTCAGATTCAAAAGTTATGTATTCCTATAAATTGAGTTCTTTCCTATACATTCAGTTCTTTCGCCATTCTGAGATATGCCTTGGGATAACTCCACAGGAAAAGCTCGCCCACTAAAACCATGTCGTTTTTTGAATGTATTCCACCCTCAAGAACATGAAAATGAGCTTAATTTTGAAATCCGAGGTCAGATTCAAAAGTTATGTATTCCTATAAATTGAGTTCTTTCCTATACATTCAGTTCTTTCGCCATTTTGAGATATGCCTTGGGATAACTCCACAGGAAAAGCTCGCCCACGAAAACCATGTGGTTTTTTGAATGTATTCCACCCCGAAGAACATGAAAATGAGCTTAATTTTGAAATCCGAGGTCAGATTCAAAAGTTATGTATTCCTATAAATTGAGTTCTTTCCTATACATTCAGTTCTTTCGCCATTTGAGATATGCCTTGGGATAACTCCACAGGAAAAGCTCGCCTACAAAACCATGTCGTTTTTGAATGTATTCCACCTCGAAGAACATGAAAATGAGCTTAATTTTGAAATCCGAGGTCAGATTCAAAAGTTATGTATTCCTATAAATTGAGTTCTTTCCTATACATTCAGTTCTTTCGCCATTTGAGATATGCCTTGGGATAACTCCACAGGAAAAGCTCGCCTACCTAAAACCATGTCGTTTTTTGAATGTATTCCACCCGAAGAACATGAAAATGAGCTTAATTTTGAAATCCGAGGTCAGATTCAAAAGTTATGTATTCCTATAAATTGAGTTCTTTCCTATACATTCAGTTCTTTCGCCATTTTGAGATATGCCTTGGGATAACTCCACAGGAAAAGCTCGCCACAAAACCATGTCTTTTTTGAATGTATTCCACCTCGAAGAACATGAAAATGAGCTTAATTTTGAAATCCGAGGTCAGATTCAAAAGTTATGTATTCCTATAAATTGAGTTCTTTCCTATACATTCAGTTCTTTCGCCATTTTGAGATATGCCTTGGGATAACTCCACAGGAAAAGCTCGCCCACGAAAACCATGTGGTTTTTTGAATGTATTCCACCTCAAGAACATGAAAATGAGCTTAATTTTGAAATCCGAGGTCAGATTCAAAAGTTATGTATTCCTATAAATTGAGTTCTTTCCTATACATTCAGTTCTTTCGCCATTTGAGATATGCCTTGGGATAACTCCACAGGAAAAGCTCGCCACTAAAACCATGTGGTTTTTTGAATGTATTCCACCCCGAAGAACATGAAAATGAGCTTAATTTTGAAATCCGAGGTCAGATTCAAAAGTTATGTATTCCTATAAATTGAGTTCTTTCCTATACATTCAGTTCTTTCGCCATTTTGAGATATGCCTTGGGATAACTCCACAGGAAAAGCTCGCCCACGAAAACCATGTGTTTTTTGAATGTATTCCACCCCGAAGAACATGAAAATGAGCTTAATTTTGAAATCCGAGGTCAGATTCAAAAGTTATGTATTCCTATAAATTGAGTTCTTTCCTATACATTCAGTTCTTTCGCCATTTTGAGATATGCCTTGGGATAACTCCACAGGAAAAGCTCGCCACAAAACCATGTCGTTTTTTGAATGTATTCCACCCTCAAGAACATGAAAATGAGCTTAATTTTGAAATCCGAGGTCAGATTCAAAAGTTATGTATTCCTATAAATTGAGTTCTTTCCTATACATTCAGTTCTTTCGCCATTTTGAGATATGCCTTGGGATAACTCCACAGGAAAAGCTCGCCCACTAAAACCATGTCGTTTTTTGAATGTATTCCACCCCTCAAGAACATGAAAATGAGCTTAATTTTGAAATCCGAGGTCAGATTCAAAAGTTATGTATTCCTATAAATTGAGTTCTTTCCTATACATTCAGTTCTTTCGCCATTTGAGATATGCCTTGGGATAACTCCACAGGAAAAGCTCGCCACTAAAACCATGTCGTTTTTTGAATGTATTCCACCCTCAAGAACATGAAAATGAGCTTAATTTTGAAATCCGAGGTCAGATTCAAAAGTTATGTATTCCTATAAATTGAGTTCTTTCCTATACATTCAGTTCTTTCGCCATTCTGAGATATGCCTTGGGATAACTCCACAGGAAAAGCTCGCCACTAAAACCATGTCGTTTTTTGAATGTATTCCACCTCGAAGAACATGAAAATGAGCTTAATTTTGAAATCCGAGGTCAGATTCAAAAGTTATGTATTCCTATAAATTGAGTTCTTTCCTATACATTCAGTTCTTTCGCCATTTGAGATATGCCTTGGGATAACTCCACAGGAAAAGCTCGCTCCAAAACCATGTCGGTTTTTTGAATGTATTCCACCTCAAGAACATGAAAATGAGCTTAATTTTGAAATCCGAGGTCAGATTCAAAAGTTATGTATTCCTATAAATTGAGTTCTTTCCTATACATTCAGTTCTTTCGCCATTTGAGATATGCCTTGGGATAACTCCACAGGAAAAGTCGCCCACAAAACCATGTCGTTTTTTGAATGTATTCCACCCCCAAGAACATGAAAATGAGCTTAATTTTGAAACCGAGGTCAGATTCAAAAGTTATGTATTCCTATAAATTGAGTTCTTTCCTATACATTCAGTTCTTTCGCCATTTTGAGATATGCCTTGGGATAACTCCACAGGAAAAGCTCGCCCACAAAACCATGTGGTTTTTTGAATGTATTCCACCCCGAAGAACATGAAAATGAGCTTAATTTTGAAATCCGAGGTCAGATTCAAAAGTTATGTATTCCTATAAATTGAGTTCTTTCCTATACATTCAGTTCTTTCGCCATTCTGAGATATGCCTTGGGATAACTCCACAGGAAAAGCTCGCCCACTAAAACCATGTCGGTTTTTTGAATGTATTCCACCTGAAGAACATGAAAATGAGCTTAATTTTGAAATCCGAGGTCAGATTCAAAAGTTATGTATTCCTATAAATTGAGTTCTTTCCTATACATTCAGTTCTTTCGCCATTTTGAGATATGCCTTGGGATAACTCCACAGGAAAAGCTCGCCCACGAAAACCATGTCGTTTTTTGAATGTATTCCACCCAAGAACATGAAAATGAGCTTAATTTTGAAACCGAGGTCAGATTCAAAAGTTATGTATTCCTATAAATTGAGTTCTTTCCTATACATTCAGTTCTTTCGCCATTTTGAGATATGCCTTGGGATAACTCCACAGGAAAAGCTCGCCACGAAAACCATGTGGTTTTTTGAATGTATTCCACCCCAAGAACATGAAAATGAGCTTAATTTTGAAATCCGAGGTCAGATTCAAAAGTTATGTATTCCTATAAATTGAGTTCTTTCCTATACATTCAGTTCTTTCGCCATGTTGAGATATGCCTTGGGATAACTCCACAGGAAAAGCTCGCCCACGAAAACCATGTCGTTTTTTGAATGTATTCCACCCCGAAGAACATGAAAATGAGCTTAATTTTGAAATCCGAGGTCAGATTCAAAAGTTATGTATTCCTATAAATTGAGTTCTTTCCTATACATTCAGTTCTTTCGCCATTTGAGATATGCCTTGGGATAACTCCACAGGAAAAGCTCGCCACTAAAACCATGTCGTTTTTTGAATGTATTCCACCTCAAGAACATGAAAATGAGCTTAATTTTGAAATCCGAGGTCAGATTCAAAAGTTATGTATTCCTATAAATTGAGTTCTTTCCTATACATTCAGTTCTTTTCGCCATTTGAGATATGCCTTGGGATAACTCCACAGGAAAAGCTCGCCACGAAAACCATGTTTTTTTGAATGTATTCCACCCCGAAGAACATGAAAATGAGCTTAATTTTGAAATCCGAGGTCAGATTCAAAAGTTATGTATTCCTATAAATTGAGTTCTTTCCTATACATTCAGTTCTTTCGCCATTTTGAGATATGCCTTGGGATAACTCCACAGGAAAAGCTCGCCACTAAAACCATGTGGTTTTTTGAATGTATTCCACCTCAAGAACATGAAAATGAGCTTAATTTTGAAATCCGAGGTCAGATTCAAAAGTTATGTATTCCTATAAATTGAGTTCTTTCCTATACATTCAGTTCTTTCGCCATTTTGAGATATGCCTTGGGATAACTCCACAGGAAAAGCTCGCCACGAAAACCATGTCGTTTTTTGAATGTATTCCACCTCAAGAACATGAAAATGAGCTTAATTTTGAAATCCGAGGTCAGATTCAAAAGTTATGTATTCCTATAAATTGAGTTCTTTCCTATACATTCAGTTCTTTCGCCATTTGAGATATGCCTTGGGATAACTCCACAGGAAAAGCTCCCCCACGAAAACCATGTGGTTTTTTGAATGTATTCCACCTGAAGAACATGAAAATGAGCTTAATTTTGAAATCCGAGGTCAGATTCAAAAGTTATGTATTCCTATAAATTGAGTTCTTTCCTATACATTCAGTTCTTTCGCCATTTTGAGATATGCCTTGGGATAACTCCACAGGAAAAGCTCGCCCACTAAAACCATGTGGTTTTTTGAATGTATTCCACCTCGAAGAACATGAAAATGAGCTTAATTTTGAAATCCGAGGTCAGATTCAAAAGTTATGTATTCCTATAAATTGAGTTCTTTCCTATACATTCAGTTCTTTCGCCATTTGAGATATGCCTTGGGATAACTCCACAGGAAAAGCTCGCCCACAAAACCATGTGTTTTTTGAATGTATTCCACCCCAAGAACATGAAAATGAGCTTAATTTTGAAATCCGAGGTCAGATTCAAAAGTTATGTATTCCTATAAATTGAGTTCTTTCCTATACATTCAGTTCTTTCGCCATTTGAGATATGCCTTGGGATAACTCCACAGGAAAAGCTCGCCACGAAAACCATGTCGTTTTTTGAATGTATTCCACCTCAAGAACATGAAAATGAGCTTAATTTTGAAATCCGAGGTCAGATTCAAAAGTTATGTATTCCTATAAATTGAGTTCTTTCCTATACATTCAGTTCTTTCGCCATTTGAGATATGCCTTGGGATAACTCCACAGGAAAAGCTCGCCACGAAAACCATGTCGCTTTTTGAATGTATTCCACCCTCGAAGAACATGAAAATGAGCTTAATTTTGAAATCCGAGGTCAGATTCAAAAGTTATGTATTCCTATAAATTGAGTTCTTTCCTATACATTCAGTTCTTTCGCCATTTGAGATATGCCTTGGGATAACTCCACAGGAAAAGCTCGCCACGAAAACCATGTCGTTTTTTGAATGTATTCCACCTCAAGAACATGAAAATGAGCTTAATTTTGAAATCCGAGGTCAGATTCAAAAGTTATGTATTCCTATAAATTGAGTTCTTTCCTATACATTCAGTTCTTTCGCCATTTTGAGATATGCCTTGGGATAACTCCACAGGAAAAGCTCGCCACGAAAACCATGTGGTTTTTTGAATGTATTCCACCTCAAGAACATGAAAATGAGCTTAATTTTGAAATCCGAGGTCAGATTCAAAAGTTATGTATTCCTATAAATTGAGTTCTTTCCTATACATTCAGTTCTTTCGCCATTTTGAGATATGCCTTGGGATAACTCCACAGGAAAAGCTCGCCCACTAAAACCATGTCGTTTTTTGAATGTATTCCACCCTCGAAGAACATGAAAATGAGCTTAATTTTGAAATCCGAGGTCAGATTCAAAAGTTATGTATTCCTATAAATTGAGTTCTTTCCTATACATTCAGTTCTTTCGCCATGTTGAGATATGCCTTGGGATAACTCCACAGGAAAAGCTCGCCACAAAACCATGTCGTTTTTTGAATGTATTCCACCCTGAAGAACATGAAAATGAGCTTAATTTTGAAATCCGAGGTCAGATTCAAAAGTTATGTATTCCTATAAATTGAGTTCTTTCCTATACATTCAGTTCTTTCGCCATTTTGAGATATGCCTTGGGATAACTCCACAGGAAAAGCTCGCCACTAAAACCATGTCGTTTTTTGAATGTATTCCACCTCAAGAACATGAAAATGAGCTTAATTTTGAAATCCGAGGTCAGATTCAAAAGTTATGTATTCCTATAAATTGAGTTCTTTCCTATACATTCAGTTCTTTCGCCATTTGAGATATGCCTTGGGGATAACTCCACAGGAAAAGCTCGCCACGAAAACCATGTGGTTTTTTGAATGTATTCCACCCTCAAGAACATGAAAATGAGCTTAATTTTGAAATCCGAGGTCAGATTCAAAAGTTATGTATTCCTATAAATTGAGTTCTTCCTATACATTCAGTTCTTTCGCCATGTTGAGATATGCCTTGGGATAACTCCACAGGAAAAGCTCACTACCTAAAACCATGTGGTTTTTTGAATGTATTCCACCTCGAAGAACATGAAAATGAGCTTAATTTTGAAATCCGAGGTCAGATTCAAAAGTTATGTATTCCTATAAATTGAGTTCTTTCCTATACATTCAGTTCTTTCGCCATTTTGAGATATGCCTTGGGATAACTCCACAGGAAAAGCTCGCCTACGAAAACCATGTGGTTTTTTGAATGTATTCCACCTCAAGAACATGAAAATGAGCTTAATTTTGAAATCCGAGGTCAGATTCAAAAGTTATGTATTCCTATAAATTGAGTTCTTTCCTATACATTCAGTTCTTTCGCCATTTGAGATATGCCTTGGGATAACTCCACAGGAAAAGCTCGCCACCTAAAACCATGTCGTTTTTTGAATGTATTCCACCCTCGAAGAACATGAAAATGAGCTTAATTTTGAAATCCGAGGTCAGATTCAAAAGTTATGTATTCCTATAAATTGAGTTCTTTCCTATACATTCAGTTCTTTCGCCATTTTGAGATATGCCTTGGGATAACTCCACAGGAAAAGCTCGCCCACTAAAACCATGTCGCTTTTTTGAATGTATTCCACCTCAAGAACATGAAAATGAGCTTAATTTTGAAATCCGAGGTCAGATTCAAAAGTTATGTATTCCTATAAATTGAGTTCTTTCCTATACATTCAGTTCTTTCGCCATTGTTGAGATATGCCTTGGGATAACTCCACAGGAAAAGCTCGCCACTAAAACCATGTTTTTTTGAATGTATTCCACCCCGAAGAACATGAAAATGAGCTTAATTTTGAAATCCGAGGTCAGATTCAAAAGTTATGTATTCCTATAAATTGAGTTCTTTCCTATACATTCAGTTCTTTCGCCATTCTGAGATATGCCTTGGGATAACTCCACAGGAAAAGCTCGCCCACTAAAACCATGTGGTTTTTTGAATGTATTCCACCCTCAAGAACATGAAAATGAGCTTAATTTTGAAATCCGAGGTCAGATTCAAAAGTTATGTATTCCTATAAATTGAGTTCTTTCCTATACATTCAGTTCTTTCGCCATTTGAGATATGCCTTGGGATAACTCCACAGGAAAAGCTCGCCTACACTAAAACCATGTTTTTTTGAATGTATTCCACCTCAAGAACATGAAAATGAGCTTAATTTTGAAATCCGAGGTCAGATTCAAAAGTTATGTATTCCTATAAATTGAGTTCTTTCCTATACATTCAGTTCTTTCGCCATTTGAGATATGCCTTGGGATAACTCCACAGGAAAAGCTCGCCCACTAAAACCATGTCGTTTTTTGAATGTATTCCACCCCAAGAACATGAAAATGAGCTTAATTTTGAAATCCGAGGTCAGATTCAAAAGTTATGTATTCCTATAAATTGAGTTCTTTCCTATACATTCAGTTCTTTCGCCATTCTGAGATATGCCTTGGGATAACTCCACAGGAAAAGCTCGCCTACCTAAAACCATGTGGTTTTTTGAATGTATTCCACCCTCAAGAACATGAAAATGAGCTTAATTTTGAAATCCGAGGTCAGATTCAAAAGTTATGTATTCCTATAAATTGAGTTCTTTCCTATACATTCAGTTCTTTCGCCATGTTGAGATATGCCTTGGGATAACTCCACAGGAAAAGCTCACCCACGAAAACCATGTCGTTTTTTGAATGTATTCCACCTCGAAGAACATGAAAATGAGCTTAATTTTGAAATCCGAGGTCAGATTCAAAAGTTATGTATTCCTATAAATTGAGTTCTTTCCTATACATTCAGTTCTTTCGCCATTCTGAGATATGCCTTGGGATAACTCCACAGGAAAAGCTCGCCCACGAAAACCATGTGGTTTTTGAATGTATTCCACCCCGAAGAACATGAAAATGAGCTTAATTTTGAAACCGAGGTCAGATTCAAAAGTTATGTATTCCTATAAATTGAGTTCTTTCCTATACATTCAGTTCTTTCGCCATGTTGAGATATGCCTTGGGATAACTCCACAGGAAAAGCTCGCCTACCTAAAACCATGTGGTTTTTTGAATGTATTCCACCTCAAGAACATGAAAATGAGCTTAATTTTGAAATCCGAGGTCAGATTCAAAAGTTATGTATTCCTATAAATTGAGTTCTTTCCTATACATTCAGTTCTTTCGCCATTTTGAGATATGCCTTGGGATAACTCCACAGGAAAAGCTCGCCCACGAAAACCATGTCGTTTTTTGAATGTATTCCACCCTCGAAGAACATGAAAATGAGCTTAATTTTGAAATCCGAGGTCAGATTCAAAAGTTATGTATTCCTATAAATTGAGTTCTTTCCTATACATTCAGTTCTTTCGCCATTTGAGATATGCCTTGGGATAACTCCACAGGAAAAGCTCGCCCACGAAAACCATGTGGTTTTTTGAATGTATTCCACCCCGAAGAACATGAAAATGAGCTTAATTTTGAAATCCGAGGTCAGATTCAAAAGTTATGTATTCCTATAAATTGAGTTCTTTCCTATACATTCAGTTCTTTTCGCCATTTGAGATATGCCTTGGGATAACTCCACAGGAAAAGCTCGCCCACGAAAACCATGTCGCTTTTTTGAATGTATTCCACCCTCGAAGAACATGAAAATGAGCTTAATTTTGAAATCCGAGGTCAGATTCAAAAGTTATGTATTCCTATAAATTGAGTTCTTTCCTATACATTCAGTTCTTTCGCCATTTTGAGATATGCCTTGGGATAACTCCACAGGAAAAGCTCGCCACTAAAACCATGTCGTTTTTTGAATGTATTCCACCTCAAGAACATGAAAATGAGCTTAATTTTGAAATCCGAGGTCAGATTCAAAAGTTATGTATTCCTATAAATTGAGTTCTTTCCTATACATTCAGTTCTTTCGCCATGTTGAGATATGCCTTGGGATAACTCCACAGGAAAAGCTCGCCTACCTAAAACCATGTTTTTTGAATGTATTCCACCCTCAAGAACATGAAAATGAGCTTAATTTTGAAATCCGAGGTCAGATTCAAAAGTTATGTATTCCTATAAATTGAGTTCTTTCCTATACATTCAGTTCTTTCGCCATTTGAGATATGCCTTGGGATAACTCCACAGGAAAAGCTCGCCCTACCAAAACCATGTGGTTTTTTGAATGTATTCCACCTCAAGAACATGAAAATGAGCTTAATTTTGAAATCCGAGGTCAGATTCAAAAGTTATGTATTCCTATAAATTGAGTTCTTTCCTATACATTCAGTTCTTTCGCCATTTTGAGATATGCCTTGGGATAACTCCACAGGAAAAGCTCGCCTACTAAAACCATGTCGTTTTTTGAATGTATTCCACCCCGAAGAACATGAAAATGAGCTTAATTTTGAAATCCGAGGTCAGATTCAAAAGTTATGTATTCCTATAAATTGAGTTCTTTCCTATACATTCAGTTCTTTCGCCATTTTGAGATATGCCTTGGGATAACTCCACAGGAAAAGCTCGCCCACGAAAACCATGTGGTTTTTTGAATGTATTCCACCCTCGAAGAACATGAAAATGAGCTTAATTTTGAAATCCGAGGTCAGATTCAAAAGTTATGTATTCCTATAAATTGAGTTCTTTCCTATACATTCAGTTCTTTCGCCATTTTGAGATATGCCTTGGGATAACTCCACAGGAAAAGCTCGCCCACGAAAACCATGTCGTTTTTTGAATGTATTCCACCCCAAGAACATGAAAATGAGCTTAATTTTGAAATCCGAGGTCAGATTCAAAAGTTATGTATTCCTATAAATTGAGTTCTTTCCTATACATTCAGTTCTTTCGCCATTCTGAGATATGCCTTGGGATAACTCCACAGGAAAAGCTCGCCCACGAAAACCATGTCGTTTTTGAATGTATTCCACCTCAAGAACATGAAAATGAGCTTAATTTTGAAATCCGAGGTCAGATTCAAAAGTTATGTATTCCTATAAATTGAGTTCTTTCCTATACATTCAGTTCTTTCGCCATTTGAGATATGCCTTGGGATAACTCCACAGGAAAAGCTCGCCCACGAAAACCATGTGGTTTTTTGAATGTATTCCACCCAAGAACATGAAAATGAGCTTAATTTTGAAATCCGAGGTCAGATTCAAAAGTTATGTATTCCTATAAATTGAGTTCTTTCCTATACATTCAGTTCTTTCGCCATTCTGAGATATGCCTTGGGATAACTCCACAGGAAAAGCTCGCCTACGAAAACCATGTCGTTTTTTGAATGTATTCCACCCCGAAGAACATGAAAATGAGCTTAATTTTGAAATCCGAGGTCAGATTCAAAAGTTATGTATTCCTATAAATTGAGTTCTTTCCTATACATTCAGTTCTTTCGCCATTTTGAGATATGCCTTGGGATAACTCCACAGGAAAAGCTCGCCCACCTAAAACCATGTGGTTTTTTGAATGTATTCCACCTCAAGAACATGAAAATGAGCTTAATTTTGAAATCCGAGGTCAGATTCAAAAGTTATGTATTCCTATAAATTGAGTTCTTTCCTATACATTCAGTTCTTTCGCCATTTTGAGATATGCCTTGGGATAACTCCACAGGAAAAGCTCGCCCACGAAAACCATGTGTTTTTTGAATGTATTCCACCTCAAGAACATGAAAATGAGCTTAATTTTGAAACCGAGGTCAGATTCAAAAGTTATGTATTCCTATAAATTGAGTTCTTTCCTATACATTCAGTTCTTTTCGCCATTTTGAGATATGCCTTGGGATAACTCCACAGGAAAAGCTCGCCCACGAAAAACCATGTCGTTTTTTTGAATGTATTCCACCCCGAAGAACATGAAAATGAGCTTAATTTTGAAATCCGAGGTCAGATTCAAAAGTTATGTATTCCTATAAATTGAGTTCTTTCCTATACATTCAGTTCTTTCGCCATGTTGAGATATGCCTTGGGATAACTCCACAGGAAAAGCTCGCCCACGAAAACCATGTCGTTTTTTGAATGTATTCCACCCTCAAGAACATGAAAATGAGCTTAATTTTGAAATCCGAGGTCAGATTCAAAAGTTATGTATTCCTATAAATTGAGTTCTTTCCTATACATTCAGTTCTTTCGCCATTTTGAGATATGCCTTGGGATAACTCCACAGGAAAAGCTCGCCCACTAAAACCATGTGGTTTTTTGAATGTATTCCACCTCAAGAACATGAAAATGAGCTTAATTTTGAAACCGAGGTCAGATTCAAAAGTTATGTATTCCTATAAATTGAGTTCTTTCCTATACATTCAGTTCTTCGCCATTCTGAGATATGCCTTGGGATAACTCCACAGGAAAAGCTCACCACCTAAAACCATGTCGTTTTTTGAATGTGTTCCACCTCGAAGAACATGAAAATGAGCTTAATTTTGAAATCCGAGGTCAGATTCAAAAGTTATGTATTCCTATAAATTGAGTTCTTTCCTATACATTCAGTTCTTTCGCCATGTTGAGATATG
>NW_028263174.1:0-61235 GCF_049901735.1 Notechis scutatus
TAGCAAAAGTTTTGTATGCTCTAGTTCAGGGGTCCCCAACGCCGGTCCGCGGACCGGTCCGGTCCGCAGAACAAGTCTTACCAGGCCGCTGGTTGCTGGGGCCGCCATCTTTTTGATAAAAAGTGCTTCCGGTGAACTTTTCCGGGTAGAAAGCTCACCGAAGCACTTTTTCATCAAAGAAGATGGCGGCTCGCCTCGTGAGCTTTTCCGGGTAGAAAGCCATTTCTACCCGAAAAAGCTCACCGGAAGGCATAGCGCCGCCATCTTTTTGATGAAAAAGTGCTTCCGGTGAGGTCACCGGAAGCACTTTTTGTCAAAAAGATGGCGGCACCCAGTTGATGCCGGTACCGGGCCGCGGTGCCCAGCTGATGCCGGTACCGGGTCGCGGCATAAAAAAGGTTGGGGATCACTGCTCTAGTTAGCAATGTTTATTGCAGTGAACAAGGACATACATTTGATTTTGCAGCTACTAAGATTGTTGGCTGAGCAGGGACAAAAATAGCCAGGGAAATTATTGGATCCTGGGAAATGGGCCCCTTTTTTATTTTTTATTATTTTTTAAAACAAGTTTTATTGATTTTTCAAAAACACACAAATCATCATTAACCATTACATGCTTAAACCTTTTTCCATTATAAATTTAACAAGTCAGATAAAACCTTATTTTATACACTATAATTCTGTTTTAAACCATTTCCATATAAACATACAAAAACCTCTTATCCAATTTCTCTTTACTTCTCTTTACTCTTATTCAATTTCATTATTATTATTTCATCTATTTCTTTCTGACTTAGTTACCATTATTCTCATTCTATATTTCTGCAAGGTTTTATTAATTCTCCCAAAAAAAAAACATATACACACAACACACAAAACATTAAAAAAATCTTTTTGGAAAGTAACGTAGCCCCAGGTATCTCTCTCTTCATGGACTTCGATTATATTCATGCTCATCTTACATGTCATTACTTATTTTATTTACCATTCTGAATCTTCTATATTAACTTCTCCACACATTTCACTCTTCTTAATTCTATCTTAATTAATCATCTTAATTTGAGTCATTATATTTGTATCTTTTGTCCATTCTTTATTGTCCCTTTGTCTCGTTCCTTATAAAAAAAAAAAAAGAGTTTCTCCTGAAATCACTAATCAGAGTATGATGCCTTTCTATCTCCCCCCTAAATTAATCAAATTAACATTTAAAATAACACCCAATACCCAATCCGATTCTGCTTGGTACGTTCTATCTAAATAGTACATCCAAAATAATTAAATACATAGTTAAACAATAGATCTAAATATTGCATCTTATAAAATTCCCATTACCTTGTCCAAAAAACAAATACTACAATAAAAATTTTATAACAACATCAATACCATAATCTTATTAAACTCTTTAATTAAAACTCAATATTCTAAGCCTACCCTCATATTATTAAATTTTAAAACCAATCATTATTAAACATTTCAACATTTTAATCTTTTATCAACTCTTAAACCATTTAAGTTTTCTATTTCTAATACAATGCTACAATATCATCTTATGTACCTTGCAAAATCTTTTTTGAAAAAATTATACTTTACCCTTTATCCCTAAAAAAGATTCCTTTTTTTCCATCTAGTTTCAAAACTTTGTAGCTTTTCTCCACCTTTTCCCTTCCTTTCTTCTCCCAACAAACCTTTCTACCCCACCTTCTTCTAGCCTCTGCCTTACTGGCTTCCCTTCTCTGTCGTGTTCCTTTTCCCTTTTGTTTTCTATCATTATATTGATTTTGCACCTTATTTTTCCCTTTCTTAAGTGTTTTTTTAAATCTTAAGTCCTTTATTTCTCTTCCTTTCCCTCTTCCTTCTTTCTTGGTCGAATTCTGAGATTCATTAAAAATGGCTTCCTCTCCTTCTTCTTCTTCTGCTGTCTTCATCTGTTGTAATGTTTGTTGATAGTTAATAAGCGCCATTTCTAAAAAAAGGAAGGCTTCTTTCACACCATCTTTACCATTTTTTTTTGCTTGCTCATATTCTTTTCTCAGTTCCTCAACAGAAAAAGCCATTATAAATCTTTTCTTTTCTTTTCCCCTTCTTTCTTCTTACAACAACCAGAATATTCCAAAAAAAATAAAACAGTCCCAAAGTTATCAATCAGTCCAAACCAAGGCAGAGTTCTCACTTTCTCCTCCTGGGGTAGTATCAATCAGAAAAAAAGAAAGTCCAAATCTGTTTCTTAAAGTCTTATTGCAATATATTTCAATCTTCAAATCCTTAAGGCATCTCCTCCAACAAAGTCTTAGCATATGAATATTTTTTTTTTTTAGTCCTCTCCCTTCCCACTCATCACTTAAATCCAGTTTTTACCTAAAAAAAATAGGTTTCTTAATATCAGCTTATTAATTCCATAGGGAAGGAGAGTAAACTTTCCTTTTAGCACCACCAAACTGCCGCTTTTTTTCTTTTAGAAGGTATCATTCAGAAAGTCATAATTTTCAGGAATTTTGTTAAATATGTCTTAGAGTCCTGGGAACCAAGAAAAACTTTCTCTTTTCAAAAACTTTCTCCACTTCCTCCTGCGCATTCTTACCCGGCTACCAGCTTCTTTGTGGCGGCCATTGCGGACCGCCGCTGCACCGTCTTGGGAAAAGGGGGTTCTGCCGGCCGGGGAGGGGGTCTGCAACACCCCCAAACCCCTCTCCAGATCCCCCCTATCCGGATCGGAGCACCAAAAGCGGCTAGCGCAGCAGGGATCGCGCAGCTTCGCAAATCCCTGTCGCTCGCGAAGCCGACAAACCGGAAGTCGGAAATGGGCCCCTTGTCACTCAACAGGAGTGCTGATTATTGGGTACTTAGAAGCTGAGGGCACAGCAACACAAGGAAACAACAAGCAATGGCCTAATAGCCGGCCATCAACACCCTGATTAACAACTAAAACCCACACATAACAAGGCACTACATAAATACTACACATGCAACAGTCTAGTGCACACATTTTGCACAGAAAGAAGTTCCTTTCTGGAGGAAAGCCATTCTACTGATTAATTGTTCTAACTGTCAGGATTCAAGTTCCAAGTAATGCAGTCATCATAAAATGAACTCAGAGGCATTCTTGAAGCAGGACCAAAAAGACATATAAAATAATAGCACTTTTAATCATGTTAATCATATCATCACCCTATATAGGTCGTAGGTCATAACCAAAAGAAGGTCAGAGTGCCTTTGCTTCTGCTTGCTCAGATATTAAGCAATCTATAACTTTAGGGAACTAACAACTTAGTTGTCACTGTAAACAAGGGTGGGCATGGAAAGTATCTGGTGGTGTAAGATAACAGAGTAAGCAAAATATGTTTATCATATCCTCTTTCTGGTTCCTTCTTGGAAAAAGATGTTTTTCAAGTTTTCTGTATTATCTTGTAAGCACAGTTATCCATATTTGGTAAATATGTCAAAGATGAACGCCCAGGCTTGGGCTGAAGTCACAATAGGTATAAAGGAACTGCCCAAAATGTGAGACGGGAGTTCAGAATTTGTCATGCTAATGCTCTGAACGCTTTGCGCAAATAAACCTGTATTCTTCTACCTTTCGTGGTCTTGAGTCCTGTTTTGGAAACACGATTTGCTGCTACATTTAATGGTGACCGCGGCAGGACTGAAGGGGCCCTGAGGCCCTCTGGGGGGTCCATCCCGACTGCCAGCGTATCGGTGAGTTGCGGGGAACATCCCAGGTGCCACCGGACCCTTCAATCTGAGGGACTTCCTCAAACTTCTGTTTCCTGGCGTCAGCGATCGACACCTCCAAGAACCACTGGTGAAAGGTGAGAAGAACAGGACTGGGGCTGGCCAGCTGTGAAGAAGGAAGACGCCTGCAGGCAAGTATTGGACTGGGGAAATAATCCCTCCCTGTAAACAGGGACGGAGGAGAGGACTGATCACCCTCTCTTGAAAGGTAAGGTGGGCGGAATTGTCAAGTCCGATTGTGAAGAAAGGCTACTGCAGTTCCCATCGGTGACTGTGAGTGTCCAGTGCCGTGGGTCAGTAGAAAGCGAGTGGCGTCCGCAGTTCCCATCGGAGACCGTGTGCATCCAGCTCCCTGGGTCGGGCGTGAGTGTGTGTGACTCCTTATTGTGTCCGGAGAAGGAGGGACCCCATACCCTCCTCTTCAACCCCTTTCCGCTTATATCTTGTCTGGTTATATGGGTGGTTCATGGGTGGTGGAGAGAGCAAACCTGTGACCCCACTAGAGGTTATGCTAAAACATTTCAAAGAGGCATACCAGTCACAGGATTACGGGTATAAGTGGAGCAGGCTGAAATTACGGAAGTTTTGTGAGACAGACTGGCCCACATTTGGGTTTGGGTGGCCCCCAATAGGTACACTTGACATCCCCACTGCAGTACAGGTACACCGCCTAGTCTTCCACCCTACCTTGGGACATCCAGATCAGGCATCATACATAGACGTGTGGCTAGACCTCTTGAATCACCCCCCCTTGGATGAGGAAGCTCAAGATGCAACGGTGCAAGGCTCTGTTGTCACAAAACGTTACTCTAAAAAAGTTGTGAAAGACCACACAGGTGCTGCCTAGCTGCCTGGAGGAAGGGCCCCATCCTCCACCGTATGTGCCACCGGGTGGGTTTGATAGTGGGTCGGAGGGCGAGGAGTCGTCAGGGGTATCTGGCTTCATGGCTCGGTTGGACCAGTTATCCCCCTATGTGAAAAGCCTGTCAAAACCCTCGAGGACAGATCGGTCCGTCCAGGCTGACCGATCTCATCGGGCAGCCTCTACACCAGTAGAGGACCGGCCTGACCCCATCCCATCCGCACCCAGCCCAAGCTCCCTGGACCAAGATTTGGCAGGTCCAGGAACTTCATCTATGACCAAACCAGTCGCGGCTAGGACTAGGGCTAAAACGGAACAGCCTTCCCTGGTAGCCCCCTTGAGGCAGGTGGACCAATTGGCAATCAACCCCAAGAACCCATCTGAATCGGTCACACTCTCCCTGTTCCAACATGTACCCTTTACCTCTTCAGACTTACTGAATTGGAAACTGCACTACGGTCCGTTCAGTGAAAAACCCACAGAAGTGGCAGATCTGGTAAAAACAATAATGGATGCACATAATCCCAGTTGGCTAGATATCCAACAACTCATGGGGATATTGTTTAGTCCCGAGGAAAGGGAGAAAATTAGGAATGCAGTCACTGAAATATTGAAGCCTGATGTTCAACTATATAACTCCATGGAAGATCTTCTGAGAGTAAAATACCCGTCCAGTAACCCGGACTGGGATTTGTATAGCGATGGAGGAAAGGAATGGCTGAGGGACTATCAGTCTCTCCTGGTGCGAGCTATTTGCCTCGCAGGGAAACCTGTAATCAATATGTCAAAGCCCTCTCTAGTATTGCAAGAACCTACTGAAAGCCCGGAGGCATTTTTCACCTGTCTCATTGATGCATACCGCATGTACACCTCCATAGACCCCTCAGCCCCGGAGAATGCTCAGATGCTGACGATGGCATTCATCTCTCAGAGTGCCTTGGACATAAGACGCAAATTACAACGACTCGAAGGAGCTCTGGGGAAGCCCATGAGTGAGCTGATGGAAGTGGCCCGAAAGGTTTTTGCAAACAGGGACAAAGAGGAAGATAGGAAAAAGGACCAGAAGATGCAGCGGAAGGCTGAATTAATGGCGGCATCCATGATGTGGGCACCAAGAGGACGGGCCAACCCGCCACGTGGCGCAGGGTCTGGTCCACAGAGGGGCAGGGGGGGTAGTCTGCAAAGGGGGGGGGGCAGATGGGAACTTGGCCCTAATCAGTGTGCTTTTTGTAAGAAGCAAGGACACTGGAAAGGGGAGTGCCCCAAAAGAAATAGCAAGGAGGGGCATGGAGGAAGGGGAGGGCCCCCACGGAATCTTAGTTTTGTGGTGGAAGATGGCCAGCGGAGACTAGCGTAAAGAGGCCGGGGAAGACCGGAAGGTAGGAGGGGCCTGGGTAGACCCCCTTTAGTGGGTTTGGCACAGGTGGAGGAATGGGATTGAGGACAACCGGGTTCAGAAAGCCTCCCGGAACCCATGGTCAGACTAAATGTTGGAGGCAAACCTGTCACCTTCCTGGTAGATACCGGAGCCACCAGGTCGGTCCTCACCCAACCTTTAGCCCAAGCGTTCCGCGAGACCATTAATATCCAGGGGGCAACCGGGGGTACATTGCAACGACCCTTTCTGGAACCCCTTGAGTGTACCTTAAAGGGACAGGCAATAATGCACCAGTTCGTATACATGCCCGACTGCCCAGTCCCGCTATTGGGAAGGGATTTACTCTGCAAGATGCGGGCTCAGATATCTTTTAATGAGGATGGCTCTATGAATTTGGGATATGGAAAATTAAGTGTGTCCGTACCTCTAGAGGAATCATGGTGACTTATGGTAGCTAGAGATCTCGGGTGTGGTGATGAGGAGAAATGGAGACAGTTTGAAGTTCCTCATTTGTGGGCGGAGGATAACCCCCCCGGCTTTGCGGCTCACCATCCGCCTATCTTAGTCGAGGAAGTGCCGATGAAGGCGCCTGTAAGGATCCGACAGAGGGCATACCCCCGCCATATCATTGCAAGCCATTCAAGATATTATTGATCTATACCTGGAACATCATATCCTAGTGCCCACGGAGTCGCCCTGGAATACCCCGATATTGCCCATCCCGAAAGGGGATGGCCGCTTCCGCCCGGTTCAGGATTTGAGGCCCGTCAATTTGGCCACAGTAACCATCCATCTGGTGGTCCCCAACCCTTATGTAATATTAGGCCTGATTCCCCAAGCCGCCCAGTGGTTTTCGGTCATAGATTTGAAGGATGCCTTTTTCACTATACCCATACATGAAAATAGCCAACACCTATTTGCTTTTGAATGGGAAAGCCCCATCACGAGTCGGAAGCAACAGTACACTTGGACTAGGCTACCTCAAGGATTTAAGAACTCACCAACTCTCTTTGGTGCTGCATTGGCAAAAGATCTTGAGGCTTTACACATACCAGCCCCTGACGTAGTGCTGCAGTATGTAGATGATTTGTTGGTGACGGGCCGCACTGAGGAAGGTTGTTGGGACAATATGAGGGAGCTACTCTCCCTCTTACAGAGTCTAGGATACAAGGCATCTAGGAAGAAAGCACAATTAGTCTTACAGAAGGTCAGATACTTGGGCTATGATATTGAACAGGGGAAGCGGACATTAGGCCATGAGCGGAAGGAGGCTATATGTCAACTTCCTAGACCCACAAATAGAAGAGACTTGCGAGGGTTTCTGGGAGCGGCTGGTTTCTGTTGTATATGGATCCCCAATTTTAGCCTCATTGCGAAGCCCCTCTATGAGGCTACCAAAGGGGCCAATAATGACCCGCTTCAGTGGGACGCTGAAGAGGAGGCCAGCTTCCAGTCGCTCAAACAAGCCCTGTTGCAGGCCCCTAGCTTAGGCCTCCCGGATTTGGAGAAACCATTTCAGTTGTTTGTGGACACTAAGGGGAACGTGGCTGTGGGAGTCCTTACTCAGACTATTGGCACATGGCACCGCCCTGTAGAGTATCTTTCTAAGCAGCTTGACAACGTTGCCAAACGGTGGCCCACTTGCCTTAAGGCAGTGGCTGGGACTGCCATTTTGACCCAGGAAGCCAGCAAGCTAACCTTTGGTCAACAATTGGATATTTGTACCCCTCATGCTCTTAAATCTGTATTGGAAATGAAGGGCCACTTGTGGTTGACTAACCCCCGCATGCTTAAGTATCAGGGACTCCTCACTCACAACCCAATGATCACTCTTACCCAATCCACTACCTTGAATCCTGCCACATTATTGCCCGAACCTAACACTGAGCTGATTCACGATTGCATCCATACCATTGAGGAAACATATGCCAGTCGCCCTGACATGAAAGATGTACCTCTCCTCGCCCCGGACTACACCCTATTCACGGATGGGACCAGTTACCTACAGGAGGGAATGAGGAGGACAGGTTATGCAGTGGTTACCCTGAACGATGTATGGGAGGTGGGGCCACTACCCCCTAGGACAAGTGCACAATTGGCCGAATTACATGCACTCACACGAGCCTTAGAACTAGCTAAGGGACTGGCGGTGAACATATATACAGACTCC
Organism: Notechis scutatus; assembly: GCF_049901735.1. Classification (NCBI taxonomy): domain Eukaryota; kingdom Metazoa; phylum Chordata; class Lepidosauria; order Squamata; family Elapidae; genus Notechis; species Notechis scutatus. Next base: position 8,140 of record NW_028263174.1, read on the forward strand.
AAGTATGCCTTCCTCACAGTTCAGGTTCATGGAGCCCTGTATAAAGAAAGAGGGCTTATCACCGCAGGGGGTAAGGATATTAAATATGGTCCCCAAATATTACGCCTCTTAGAAAGTGTATGGGCTCCAACTAAGGTGGCGGTTATGCATTGCCATGGACACCAGAAGGTGGTCACGGACATACAAAAGGGAAACGAATGTGCTGACAGATTCGCACGTGAGGCTGCATTGGTAGACTTCGCCCCTGTGGAAAAGAACCTGGACATAAGGGTGCCCGATGCCAATCCACGACCTCATTATTCCAGAGATGACATGGCTCGGCTGGAAGCACTTGAGGCGCACCTAGACGGTCATTGGTGGGTCCTACCAGACAATAGGGTGTACATCCACGCTCACATGGCCTGGGATATTGTACGCCAAGTACATCAGCAACTACACCTAGGGAAGACCGCCTTAACGAGGGCGCTGAAGAGGGAATTATATATAGATAAAATCGGTAGTATAGCAGCCAACGTTTGTGCCCGTTGCAAAATATGTGCGGCTAACAATCCTAGACAAGGTCCGCAACCACCTCCGGGCCACCAACCTAGAGGCTGCTACCCTTTCGATTCATTAATGATTGACTTCACTGATATGCCTCGCTGTGGCCCGTACAATGCGCTTCTGGTTATTGTGTGTACATATACGGGGTGGCCTGAGTGTGTGCCCACTCGCACAAAAAAAGCCACCGAGGTCGCTCTGGCACTACTCCATATTGTAATCCCTAGGTATGGGTTGCCCTCTCGGATCTCCTCTGATAATGGTCCGGAATTCATACATAAAGCAACCCAACAATTAGCCAAGGTATTAGGTATTACATGGAAGTTGCATTGCAGCTTCCATGCCCCTTCAGGGGGCAGGGTGGAAAGAGTCAATCGAACGATCAAAGACAAACTGGCTAAGATATGTCAGGAAACCCATCTCAAATGGACAGATGATCTGAGTTTGGCCCTGGTAGCTGTACACTGTGCCCCGCGTAAACACATCTCTGTCTCTCCATTTGAATTGCTATATGGCCGGATCCCCAACCTTGTTAGATTCAATATTCATGATGATACCAGGGTATCGGATACTGTTCGACTACAACAACTTGCTGCCCTGAATGGGGTCGTCCAAAACTTACAACGATACGTCCTCATGTGTAAACCTCATGTGCTGGTGACTTCCCCACATGATATACATCCAGGGCAGGAAGTCTGGGTTAAGGATTGGAAGAGGGAGACGTTGAGCCCTAAATGGAAGGGACCCTATACTGTGGTCATGTGTTCTCCCCTTGCTGTTAAGGTAGCTGAAATTAAGTCATGGATTCACTGGTCCCGGGTTAAATTGGCTGCACCTACCCTTTGGAAAGCTGAATCCCGACCGGGTTCTCCGCTTAAAGTGGTCTTGAAAAGGACAAACAGGGATATCTCCCCTAGTGGTGACAAACCGGAAGCTGTCCCTCTACCTACGGGAGATGAAGAGGACTTGCTCTCCCCTAGTGGTGACACACCGGAAGCTGTCCCTCTACCTACGGGAGGCGAAGACCATCAGACCCCTGTAGGCATTACTCCGGAAGCTGACGCCCATCACACGGGTCTTCCTTGGCGACTAAGGTCTAGGGCCAGTCAGAGGCTTAGAGAAACCGCATGCATCCGCAGGGGGCTCATGCCATCTGTCTGGGTTGTGATCATTCTGCTTGTGCTAAGTGTTGTGATCAACTCACTGTACTTATATTCAACACTGATGCAAAAAAAAAGTGGCTTTGGATGAGCCGCTGCCTATTGATGATGACATAATGGAGAAATGGTACTCACCAGACCCCTTTGAGGATGGCCCCCCACCAATGGTGAATGTCAGGGAAATTGAAACATGTCTGAATTGCTTTCTGGTACGACCTACGGGAAACCATTTCACTTACACTAAGAATAGGCCCCCTAATTGTTCTATCACTAATCTCCTTCAGTGCGAATATCAGGGAACAAAGAATTGGCAATGTATGCAAAACAATACGATAAGGTGCTACTTTCTACGCTCCCCTTGGGTCCCGGTTAAGCATACCCGTTTCCCCCGCAATCCTGGTCATGAGCTGGCAGCTTACAAGCATGACCCTGCGTGTGATGGGTGCGTAGATGAGAAGGGAATATTGGTAGGATATGTTGGGATGCCACCTACTTGTACAATTTTCAACATAACTTCCACATGTTATTACATGCTACCCACGAACAGTGGACAGATGCAGAACACATTGGTACTAAAATGTTCCGGAAATCAGGGTATGCAGTGTTACACAGCAACCCCAAGAGATAGATCAACAACTCTCACTGAGGGGCAAAAATGTAACGTGCACCCTGAATGTAAGGATGGACGGGGTGGCCTCAGATACACAATGGGCAAACCACCAACCTGCACAGACTTTAATCTACCCCAGTGCACCCATACCACCTGGAGTTCTCCTACAAGCTGTAATGGCACAAAATGCACTGGAGTAGTAAGGATTAACAAGTCCCTAAAGCGATGCATGGGTAATCAGGGTCTCTGAGGTGGAGATCATACCCACTCCCCTCTGGAAAAATCCCAAATTCCATCCCACTGTTCCGCTGCCAAAGGCACCAAAACCACCTAAGCCCCAGGGCCCAGATAAGGGAGGAAAGGGAACCCCCACTAGATCGGCTCGGGTCCCACATGGCACAGACCCATTATGTCCTAACAACTGTACTGTATGTCTGAAAACGGTATTAAGGGGAAGGGAGATCCGCACTACCTTGATATACCATACTCACTACACGTGTGTGGAAATTCCGACCTCCTGTTGTTACAATGGGACCTGGTACTCCATCTGTCCGCAAAAGAATGAATGTTACGATCCCAAGGTAGACCCTGCCCAGACCTGGTTGGTGGTTAGAAGCCGGGGCGATAGCAACGGTCCAATCATTGCTCAAACATGGATTCTGACACCTAATAGCCCAGGCACTGTCTTATTTGATGTCTGCAAAACATCCCAATGGCCCACGTCATGTGGGACTTCCTTGTCCTGGCATAGAACATACTCCCAATCTGATGTTTATCTTTGCCCATATCAACATCCTGGGGGGAGGGGAAAATGGGATTGCAGTAGCAATGTCGGTGAGAGATACTGCCCATACTGGAATTGTGTCCTTTGGGCCACGTATACAGCCTCGGGTAGGGGAACCAATCTTCATATATCATGGGCACTTCAGTCTAAAGACTGTACACTTTACAATTGCAATTGGGTTAACATCACTATACCCAACCCCCTAACCTGGATTACTAAATATGGCCCAACTTTGGGAATCAGGTTATATGCTACAGGAACGAACCCAGGGGGCGTTATCCATTTGTCGATAGAAACTAGGAAGCTTGCATATAATTCCTACTCAAGGTACTTCTCTGAATTTTGGCAGGAGGTTGACATAGAATTCCAGCCCTCACATGAGGCGCGCAACCTTTTCCTCGAACTAGCCTCCACCATAGCTCATACCTTTAATGTCACTAACTGTTACATCTGTGGGGGAACCAAAATCGGGGATCAGTGGCCATGGGCAGCACAGGAGTGGAACTATTCCATAGCTTATAACCTCACGGTGATGCCAAAGCACCAGCCCCTCTCGCGGTGGGAGTTAACTAACCCCATAGTCGCTCATTGGTGCCTAGCCAATACGCAGGGGAAGGGTCCCTCGGTGGGGGAAACAGAATGTTTGGAGGTCCATTAATGGAATTGTTCCACAAAAGCATGGGACTACTGGCCTAATAAAACCAACCTCTTTTGGGCCGATAAATATTCCCTGGAGAACGCTACTGAAGCCCCTCCTGGAGTACATTGGATATGTGGAGATGTGGCCTATAGCTCCCTTCCCCCTAATTGGAAAGGGGCTTGTACTCTGGGGGTTATTAATCCATCTTTTTTTTAATGATGCCATTAAACATACCCCAAGCGGTGAATTCTAATCAATGGCAGAGTAGAAACCTGAAAGCAGATTATAAGATAAGTGACTGGAAGGATGATGAGTGGCCACCAGAGTGGATCATTCATTATTATGACCTGGCCATGTGGGCGGCAGACAGGTCTTGGGGATACCGTACCCCTATATATATGCTAAATCGTATTATTAGGCTTCAGGCTGTAGTTGAGCTCATCGCCAATGAAACTGCTCAATCTCTGCGCACCCTGGCGGCCCAACAGAAGAAATTTAGAGATGCCATTTATCAAAACCATTTGGCATTGGACTATCTGTTGGCAGCTGAGGGAGGGGTGTGTGGAAAGTTCAACTTTACTAACTGCTGCTTGGAATTCGATGATGTGGGTGAAATCATCGAACAATGTGCTAGGCGCATTGAAACTCTGGCTCATGTCCCGGTCCAAAACTGGAATGGCCTAGATCTTGGTGAACTTTTTGGTTCCTGGTTCCCCAAATTACCTGGCTTACAGGCCATCGTCGCACTCATAGAGGTTATTGCTGTAGGATGTGTAATATTGCCATGTATTCTCCCTATCTTTGTGCGAACAATTTCTGGCAGCCTTTCACTCCTTGTTGAAAAGAAAACTACTGAAAAGGTAATGGCCTTAGGGGCGCAGGACCCTTCAAACACATATGAGGAGCTTCTTCCCCTCTATCGGCCCAACCAGGAATATGAAACTGCACAGTAATTTGTCAATTAAGGTGAAGTTTCAAAGGGGGGAATGAAGTAGGACCAAAAAGACATATAAAATAATAGCACTGTTAATCATGTTAATCATATCATCACCCTATATAGGTCGTAGGTCATAACCAAAAGAAGGTCAGAGTGCCTATGCTTCTGCTTGCTCAGATATTAAGCAATCTATAACTTTAGGGAACTAACAACTTAGTTGTCACTGTAAACAAGGGTGGGCATGGAAAGTATCTGGTGGTGTAAGATAACAGAGTAAGCAAAATATGTTTATCATATCCTCTTTCTGGTTCCTTCTTGGAAAAAGATGTTTTTCAAGTTTTCTGTATTATCTTGTAAGCACAGTTATCCATATTTGGTAAATATGTCAAAGATGAACGCCCAGGCTTGGGCTGAAGTCACAATAGGTATAAAGGAACTGCCCAAAATGTGAGACGGGAGTTCAGAATTTGTCATGCTAATGCTCTGAACGCTTTGCGCAAATAAACCTGTATTCTTCTACCTTTCGTGGTCTTGAGTCCTGTTTTGGAAACACGATTTGCTGCTACATTCTAATTCCTCAAAGAACTATTTTATTTAATTACACATCATGGCATTAACTGGGTGGAAGCCAGTCCTGAAAGTTTCCCGGGTTTCCATGTTACTATAACCAAAAGTTTCTCATTTTTCCAAAACAATAAGTCACATTGTCCAACCAGGATATGGAATAGTTTCCTGGCAAATTCGCTCCTCCTTTCTCCAGCGGAGCAGCAGCTGGAATGCAGCTGACTCATCACCCAACTATGTTGTTTTGGTTGGAGCTTCATCCACCTCAGATCTCCCTCCTTCCAATCCTCAAGTGTGTCAAGCTAAATTCATATGATTCCACCACCAAATTTAATTCAGGCTTGATAGGAAACTTCTCCTTAGTTCTAGGTTGCTTCTTTCCATCTATTGCTTCATTTCCTGCCTTCTGGTTCTTTGGAAAATAAGTTGACCTTCTCTTCTTCTTGGCAAATACTGGAACACTGCTATCCTGTCACCTCTACTTTTCATTAAAATAGGCATGCCCAATTCCCTGCCACTATTTTTCATATATTTTAGCCTCCAGTTTCCTAATCATCTTGCTCTTCTCTGCACTTTTTCTAGAGTCTCGATATATGTAATGTCCAGTAATGCAGATGTACTGTCTTCTTCTTCTTCTTCTTCTTCTTCTTCTTCTTCTTCTTCTTCTTCTTCTTCTTCTTCTTCTTCTTCTTCTTCTTCTTCTTCTTCTTCTTCTTCTTCTTCTTCTTCTTCTTCTTCTTCTTCTTCTTCTTCTTCTTCTTCTTCTTCTTCTTCTTCTTCTTCTTCTTCTTCTTCCTCCTCCTCCTCCTCCTCCTCCTCCTCCTCCTCCTCCTCCTCCTCCTCCTCCTCCTCCTCCTCCTCCTCTTCTTCTTCTTCTTCTTCTTCTTCTTCTTCTTCTTCTTCTTCTTCTTCTTCTTCTTCTTCTTCTTCTTCTTCTTCTTCTTCTTCTTCTTCTTCTTCTTCTTCTTCTTCTTCTTCTTCTTCTTCTTCTTCTTCTTCTTCTTCTTCTGTACAATAATATTAATATACAATAAGAAGATACTTGGTTGATACCTAGGATACTGGTACCATCAGCACCAGTTACTGGTATTTGTGATGTATTTTTAGATGTTCAGTTGACTGAATTTCATGTTTAACGAATAAAAGAGATAATATACAATCTGTCAGCTTTGAAATCCTTATTAAAAGCTGCCACAGAGCTGCGGATGATGGACAAAATTCAGTAGACAAAATAGATATATAAAACCTTCATGGTCATTGTCTATGGTGTAGCAAGAATTGTAGCTGAAGGGTGATTGGTTCACGTGATTTATGATGTGATAGAAAAGGGGTGGGTGTAGGTTAAGTCTTGTGGGAAGTCTGGGAGGAAACTTTAGTTTCGGAATTCCACAGATGTGCCAAGCTTCTGTTTTAATAAAGCACTTTGAGATTACGGTTTTCTCAGAGTTACTGATTGGAATGGATAATTTCTGGAACCCTGACATTACTGTGTATTCACTCATGTCTGTCTTTCAATCTTCTCTGTCTCTGGGATTTCCCACCACTTTATTTATGGAGAACAAAGAAAACCTTGGCCTCCCACCATCCCACCACTGGATTTCCTGTGTCTCTTTTTTTTTCCTCCAGACCCTTCCTTCAATTTGATGAAAACTTCATATGTTTTTCCCTCTTCTGATGTACAAAGTGAAGCATTGCTAAGTGCATAGGATGTTATTCTTCCTTGCAATTATCAAATGTACAATAATTCTTAATTTATCCTCTGTGGATTTCCACCCACAGAAGTCTTCCAGAAAAAAACCTGCTTAAAAAAATAAAGTTCTGAATTATCCCAATGGGGACTGGATATATCAACTTTGCTTGTCTTGCAAAGAGGTAATTTCTTGCAATCAATGATGTTTAATTGGCCTCAGTTTTCTCTTTGGTGGCAACTCAAAGCATGTAACCCAAAGCATACTTGTCATTAAATGCCCCAAGGCCCTTTACATGGCACAGTTTGCTTATTTTCTGCTGTAGCTGTGGTGAGATTTCCTGGGGACAAATTCTAAGGAAACATTGATTTTTTATCTTGGAATAGAGGTGGGATTTTATCAGTTCGCACCTATTTGCCTGAACCGGTTGTTTACATTCTAAGCAGTTCGGAGAACCAGTTGTTAGAAGAAATTACTGTCCTAATCCTGTAAGGAAGGCAGGAAGGAAACATTCTGGTGTTGCTTACAGAAACTACCTCTCCATTAACCTGTATTACATTCTTGGCAGGACTAGACTTCCTGTCTCAGGAACGTCTCTGGAGGTTTTTTTTCCCCCTCCTTTGCTCGTACTTTGCTTGTGTGGAGTGACCATTTAAATTGGCATTGAAAAAAGTGACATGACCATTTTTCACACTCATGACTGTTGCAGCATCCCCACAGTTATGAGAGGCCAGGCGAGGAGATGCACGCCTCAATGTGAGTGATATTGAGTTGGCCACACCCAGCCAATAACATGCCCACCAAGCCATGTCCATCCAGTCACATGACCACCAAGCCATGCCCACCACCTAATCCACGCCCACAGAACCGGTTGTTAAAATTTTTGAATCCCACCTATCTAGGAAGGAAGGTTAGATTAATGAATAGGTTGCCTCTTCTCTTGCTTTTCTTTTGGTTCTTGCCTTCAACAATTCATAAGATGATGCAAACCATATGTTTAGTGAGCTGTGCAAACTTTGGAGGAGTACTATAGGCCTGGTGATCTCATTATTGGTGGGAATTTAGCCCTGAAATTGTTTTCTGGTGATATACTGATAAAATTTAACATTGAGCCATGGTTGATACCAATTGCAGGAAGGTATGTGGTCACCTACAAGCAAATAGATTAGAGGTTGGCCTATTTTGTTTTGGATTCAGGGATTTCTTTGAACAAATTCTGCTCAATCTGATTGGAGGAATAGAGATCCCTGAACTAACGAGTGGAACTATCACTTTGTATGGTCTGAACATGATATGTTTATGGATGCAGGCCAGGTTTTGTGGATGGGTGTAAACAATTGATTGACGGCTTACATTGGTAATAAAGTAATAGTTATCAATCACATTTATTTTTATTAATTTGTTATTTATTATTTTATTAATAAATGGGAGATTTATTAATCACAGATCAATTAAAAATCCATTTAAAATACAAATGTTAAAAAGCCATTTAAAATACATTTATAATTGTATTTATGTTTGTGTTTTAAGTATTTTAAATGGTATTTTAATTGACCTGTGATTACTAAATCTCTCATTTATTAATAAATTAATAAATAACAAATTAATAAAAAATAAATGTGATTATTGTCTTGTGTTTCACATGTCTAGTCTAGGGTCTCCTGCTTGAGCAGGAGTTTGGTCTAGAGGACCTCTAAGGTCCCTTTCAGCTCCATTCTGATTGATTGTGTGAACACCCATTTGTGCATGCATACACAACACACACACACACACACACACACACAGTAATGTAGTGCCATGAGCTCCTGTTAAAATCACCACACAACAACTGCAATGCTCACTTAGCTGTATTTCAAGAAAACGTTGCCAGATTTTACCTTAATGCATACATGTTTTAGTGTCTGATAGATAGCAATTTGGATTCATGTAAAGGGAGATAAAGCGATAGCAAGCAGTGATCTCAGGTCATTGGCCAGATCTTGAAGACATGCCTGAGAGTAGATGAAGATGGCATTATTCTTCCTCTAAGATGATCCTAAGAAATGAGATAAAACAATATGTTGATCAGTTTAATATTTTTTCTGCCCCCTGAGCTCCAACACCTATTCTCTCCTCCCTTCCTTTCGATGCAGAGCTTTCCTGTAAACCCACTTCATGTTTATTTCTTGCAATGCTTTGTAAATATAAACAAAATCAGGCAGATTGTCCCACTCTTGTATATAACCAGGCTAAGCACAAGGGAGGGGTCAACACATCACAAGTCACGAGTGCCTACTCGCCCACAAGCAATCTAAGTCTAGCCCACTTTGAATGCCTTTACAGATTTACAGATAATCAGAGTTGGAAGGGACCTTGTAGGTCATCTAGTCCAACCCCCACCCAAGTGGGAGACCTTACACCATTTCTAACAAATGGCAGTCCAATCTCTTCTTGAAAGTCTCAACTGATGGCTCTCCCACAACTTCCAAGGGCAACTTCTGTTCCATTGGTTGATTGTTCTCACTCTCAGAAAGTTTCTCCTTATTTCCAGGTTAAATCTCTCCTGGTTCAGTTTCCATCCATTATTCCTTGTCTGGCCTATAGGAGCTTTAGAAAATAGCTTGACCCCCTCCTCCCTGTTGCAGCCCCTCAAATATTGGAAGACCACTATCATGTCTCCCCTGGTCCTTCTCTTTACTAGACTAGCCAAGCCCAGTTCCTGCAACCATTCCCTGTATGTTTTAGCCTCCAGTCCCCTAATCTTCCTGGTTGCTCTTCTCTGTACTATTTCTAGAGTCTCAACATCTTTTTTATAATGTGGTGACCAAAACTGGATGCAGTTTTCTTATCTCCCACCTTTCTTATCTCCCACCCATTTCCCTTGACTGTTAGTTCGTCAGATTCTTGTAGAGAGCTTAAACTTGAAATAAATCTTTATACTTATTACATTAGATCAGATTAACCGAGTTGGGAGGTATCTTGTAGGTCATCTAGTGCAACCCCCATCCAAGCAGGAGACCGTACACCATTTCTGACAAATGGTATTCCAATCTCCTCTTGGAAGCCTGCAGGGATGAAGGCAACTTCCGTTCCATTGGTTGATTGTTCTCACTGTCAGAAAATTTCTCTTTATTTTTAGGTTGAATGTCTCCTTGTTCAGTTTCCATCCATTATTCCTTGTCTGGCCTTCAGGTGCTTTGAAAAATAGCTTGATCCCCTCCTCCTCTCTGTGGCAGCCCATCCTCAAATATTGGAAGGCTGCTCTCATGTCTCCCCTGGTCCCTCTCTTCCCTAGACTAGCCAGGCCCAGTTCCTGCAACTGTTTATCATATATTTTAGTCTCCAGTCCCCTAATCATCCTGGTTGCGCTTCTCTTTCTAGAGTCTCAACATCTTATTTTATAGTGTGGTGACCAAAACTGGATGCAGTACTCTAGGTGTGGTCTTACTAAGGCATAGAATGGTATTAGTATCTCATGTAATCTTGATTGTATCCTTCTATTAATTCAATTTAGAATTGCATTGGCTTTTTTGGCTGCTGCCGCACATGTCTTGCTGATATTTAACATCCTGGATTTCCTGATTTCTCTGGCACTTGACAAATTTACAACTGTGGCATCTCTATTAGGGAACTTTTTTTCTTACGGATGACAGCACACTTTTCTCAAGCAATCAAATATTCCAATGAAGATATAGCCTGCATGACAGGGAGAGGGCATGCAGTATCCTCCTCGTCTCTGGCACTGGGGACCAGCATTCCCTGTGAAAAGGAAAAGAGGAGAGAAGTAATTGAGGAGTAAAGCTACTTTGATATTGACATACATTTCCCATTCCAAGACACCACTACCAATGCAGAATTCCTGGGGCTTCAGGCAGTTTCATCTCACCAGAGGAATCTGTTTCTGCTTGTCTCCTTGCAATACGCCCAAATAAATCCATCTGGTGATGATAGCAATAGCAACAGCACTTAGACTTATATACTGCTTCACAGTGCTTTATAGCCCTCTCTAAGCAGTTTACAGAGTCAGCCTATTGCCCTCAACAATCTGTGTCCTCATTTTACTGACCTTCGAAGGATGGAAAGCTGAGTCAAATTTGAGCTGGTGAGTGCTTTTTCTCCGGGAATGTTGTACTAATAACTACAGCATACAAAACATTTGCTAGACCAATTCTCAAATACAGCTCAACTGTCTGGAAGCCACATTGCTTATCAGATATTAATACAGTTGAGAAAGTCCAGAAATATTTCACGAGAACAATGCTGGCTGAGGAATTCTGGGAGTTGAAGTCCACAGGTCTTAAAGTTGCAAGGGTTGGAGACCCCTGCTCCAGAGGACCGTTGCCATCTGCTGGTGGCCAAGTACTAAGGAAGGACTTCATTTCCTTCCTTCCTTTTCTTTTTTCCTTCCCTTTTCCTTCTCCTTTCTTCTTCCTTCCCCTCTTTCCTTCTTTTTCCTTCCTTGCTTTCTTACCATCTTTCCTTCTTTTCCTTTGTCTTTTCTTTTTCTCCTTTCCCATCCCTTCTTGGATGCTCATATGCAAAAGGGGAAACGTTTCACCTTTGGTTTTATTTTGCTTTGAGTTTGCTTTGCTAATCCTCTGCCAGCAAAAACAGGGCTTGGGGAAGGTGCACACAGCACTGTAAGCTAGTCCTTTGCCGTTCCAGAGCAGCTGTGTGGGCCAGATCTAAACATCCCGTGGCCCGAATCCGACCTGCGAGATTTGAGTTTGACATCCCTGCTCTAGAAAGTAGGACATAGAATAACTGTCTTAAGTTCTAGGAGGCAGATCTATCTGCAGGTTGGGAAACCCTTCCTAAGAATCTCTGCAGCCCAACAATGGAACCAATTCACTAGAGTAGTGGTAAATTAAAGCCTTCATAGATGCTTTGAATCCGATTCCTGTACTGAAGACAGGGCTAGATTGGATAGTCCCCCTCAACTTTTATGATTCTGCATATGATTTTGATTGAGGAATGATTTTGTGCCATCATGTCATTTTTGACTATTAGTGGTGCAGTTGCCTAGAGGTGGAGTTCTTGCCTCACAGTCAGAAGGCTGTGAGTTCAATCCTAGGAAGAGACAGATATTTCTCTCTCTTGGCACACTGAGAATATATCTGCTAAACAAAACTCAGTACTGGTGACAGGAAGGGCATCCGGCCAGTAAACACTCAGCTCCATTCTGTTGCCCAAACTCCACCCCACAAGGGATTATGGGGGTCATGAAAAGAGGATGATGATGACGAAGTTTCAATAGATTTACCGTGCCCCTATCATTCACCTCAGATGAATGTCCACATTTCATGTAATGGCAAAATACATTTGCACTGTCACCTTTCCTAATTTTGAACAATATCAATGAAATGTTTACTAAGCATGGATGGAGGGTAGGATTAAAACCTATGCAGAAGCAATGGCATTGCAACATCTTTGTAGGTAGAGGTGACTCTTACAATGCTTTGTGAATATGTCTGTGTCTGTTCCATGAGATTAAACATCGTGACACACCGATCATCAAAGCCAACAACCAAGATCTCAGCTACATCCTCCTGGTTTTCCTCCTGTTCTGCTTCCTCTGCTCATTCCTCTTTATTGGTCAACCAGGGGTGGTCACCTGTCTCTTCCAGCAAACTGCCATTGCCATTCTCTTTTCCCTGGTGGTTTCCTCTGTCTTGGCAAAGACGGTCATGGTGGTTCTGGCCTTCATGGCTACCAAACCAAGGAACAGGATAAGGAAACTCTTAGGAAAACCACTGACTAACTCTATTGTTGTAGCCTGTCCCCTGGTCCAAGCACTTCTTTGTGCCACCTGTCTGGCAACCTGTCCTCCATTTCCCAACTTGGACTTCCACACCTTGACTGGAGAGGCCATCTTGGAATGTAATGAAGGTTCAGCTTTAATGTTTTATGCTGTCCTCGCCTACCTGGGTTTCCTGGCCCTCATCAGTTTCACAGTGGCATTCCTGGCTAGGAAATTGCCTGACAGCTTTAATGAAGCCAAGTTCATTACTTTTAGTATGCTGGTCTTTTGCAGTGTTTGGATCACCTTCCTCCCCACCTACCTGAGCACCAAAGGGAAGTCCATGGTGGCTGTGGAGATCTTCTCCATCTTGGCCTCTGGTGCTGGTCTCTTGGCTTGCATCTTTTTCCCCAAATGCTACATTATCCTATTGAGACCATATCTGAATTGTAGAGAGAATATAATGAGGCACAAGAATATATGATTTGTCCTGGGATTGGGAAATTTTACTTGGATTGGGGCATTTTGGCAATTGTCCCTGGTGAGGACCTAAGGATCATCAGAGTAATATACATGTAAAATACAAATGTGGATATTAATTAATTAAACAAATTTATCTAGCCATCCAATTCACATGTAGGTTGTCAGCCTTCAAGATTTTTCTCCCTTTGCTTTGCTTCTTTCGGCTGTCATAAGTAATGGGGGGAGGAGGGGGAATGATTATGGGAAGTGAGCTGGAGGTGTTACAAAGCAGAACTGTATAAACTGGGGGGTTACATTCTTGCTTAGGTTTCTATCCTATGCTATGTGCAGCTGCAACCCTTTATCAAACTATGTCAAGGTCAATGGACAGAAGCCTCATCATCACCTGGAGATGCCCACATGATGATATACACAACTTTTAATTGGATGAGCCAATTGAACTATTGGGGGTGGGAACGTTGCCATTACTTTGTATATGTGATTTACGTGCCCATTTTCTCAGATTCAGAATTCTTTTGTTGCTACCACTTGATTTCCAGTAAAAGATATCTTTTCTCTGATTAAAAGAGTCTAAGTATTTCTTTCTTGGAGTTTGAATGGAACACCAGCTGACATAGGGGAATCTGGGCAGCTGGAAAAATATTTTGTAAAAATCCATCATATAATAAATCCATCATATAAAGAAACTGCAATTTACAGCAGGAAATTTTCCCAGTTTAATCAGAGTTCCTAAAATGTGCTGGATTGTGTTGGGTGGCTGGGGAGCTGGAGGGGAAGACTTTTTATTTTACAAAAGGAAATGTTGCTAATTAAAAAAGAGACAAAGAAATTGTAAATCGCCAATGACTCCAATTAATGCAGAAATTAAATCTGCGCTAAAAATAGCACAGTTTATATTAAAAACTATTTAAATGGAAAACACTTTCTTTTCCTGCTTTACTCAGTGGCTGCCTTCATCCCTGTTGCCTCTTCTCATCAGGGCAGTCTATCTTTTAGTTTACCTGTTTATCTGATTCTTCGTCTTTGGCTCTTTTTATTCAGCCACTTCCTCATGATGGAAAAGCTCCCATGGAAGCCATCTTGTCTTCCCTCCTTCTTGTCTCTTGCTCAGCACTTCATCTCCTCTTTTTTCATTTCTTCTTAATTCTTCTCTTCTTCATCTGAAATTTTACTCCATATAACAGATAATCAGAGTTGGAAGAGACCTTGTAGGTCATCTAGTCCAACCCCTCGGCCAAGCGGGACACCCTACACCATTTCTGACCAATGGCAGTCCAATCTCTTCTTGAAAGTCTCAAGTGATATGAGGGAAACTCTCCAGAGGATGTACAATAGGGCATCTGTCATACCTCTGGGACTCTGCAAATGAAGGATTTGTCTGGTAGGGTGATGGTTGGCTTGTCACTCAAAAAAAAGTAACCCTTCCTGGTTCAACCTGCAAAGGATGGAGACTGAAGAATGGTGTAGAGCAGAATGTTGTACCTGAGAGAAGCTCAGGATCCCGTCCTCAGGAAATCCTCCATCAGGCAGAATGATTCATTTTGAAATACTTGTTTAAAATATTAATGACCCATTCAAGTAATAGGAAGATTGGGCAGAATGCATTTAAGTCATTAAGAAAATAAGAAAGCATGTGATTAATAAAAACCATCCAGGAACCCCATAGCTGAAACACATCTCCATTGGCCAGTCAAGGAAACACCACTAAAATAAAGGCCATGGTGAATTATTCCAGGAAGTCCCAGGGCATTTCTTAATCTTGAAAGAGTTTGGTGGCGGCAGCAGAAACTGTCAATTCCAAAGAGATCTTAGAGACTTAAAAGAGTTTGACTCATGTGTACCAGCAAAGCTGACTGAGGAATTCTGGGAGTTGAAGTCCACAAGTCTTAAAGTTGCCAAGGTTGGAGACCCCTGCTCTACATTAAGGGGATTGAACTAGGTGATCCCAAATTTTGATCTAATTCTAAAGCTGCATCACTTTCCAATCACAGTTGCCCAATTGCCCACAGTTGCCCACAGTTGATCAAGAGACACAATTGTGGGTTCACAAATAAGTTTCCCTCTTGCTAAAATGGCACAGACTCCAGAGCTTTGGGGATAATGTGGACATTAATTTCTCCTGGGATACATCAAACACTAGCAATTCTTACTTCATCTCAGTGGATTTCCACAGATTAAATCCGTCCTAAGCCTAAAGAGGTTGTGGTGAAAACATGTTTATGTATCTACATGTTTAACACTATAACTGGGTCCTTTTACAGTTGGTGCTTCGATGAATGTGTATGTGAAGATTGAAAACCCCACTTGAGTCCTCTGAAGTCACCAAAGCATCACTTTCCCTGTAACATTCTCTGTTGGCTTGATCTAGAAGAAGGTCTCTTTCTGTGGCCAATGATTTGGCTTTTAGTGTTGCTGTGCACCTTGCCTGCAGCTGTGCAGATGGACCTGAGGCCAAACTGTTTGTGGAGGAGACCTTTCCAAGAACAAAAAGACTATTATAGACCCGGAGATCTCATTATCGGTGGAAACCTGCCTCTCTCACTTACTAAATTTCTACAGTTTCCTTTACATGAGCCTCCTGGTAATTGGGATACCTATTCTCTGTAAGTGTTTCTTTATTGTCTTTTGTCTCAGGGCAATGTGGAAAGGGCAGTTTTGAACATAGGGCAGACTTAAATCCCACCCAATCTCTGTTGAGATAGGACCTTCCTTGTTATAAGACACTGATTCTCTTTGATGATTGAATCTGCCTCTACTTCCCTTCTCAAATCCTCTGACTCTTCAGTGGTAAAGAACAGCTTGTCACCCAAGGGAGTCAACCTTTTCTCCATGTTCCTGAAGGCAAGATGCACATTGAAAAGAAACCAGTATGGACTGAACTTGGGGACAAATAATACTAGGCTCTTCTGACTTATTTCTGGACCAAATTCATCTTCCCATCTCGTTATTCTGATGATTTATAATGCCACCCTTCATGCTTGCATTACATTCTCTGAAGAGAAAGTCTGTCTTTTGTCCCACCAAGTCTGGCTTCCCACCAATTGCCTGTTAATCCTGGGCACTTCAAGGTCAGTGGAGCGAGCTTCCTTGGAGAATCCCCAACAAGAAGAGTTCCACCTTCTGACAAACTGAAAGGGTTTTTTCTACCTGGGGGCCATCCATCAGCTTAATCATTTCTAGCCAGCAAAAGTCAACCAGGTCAGACATTCAATTTAATTCAGTTTAATTTAATGTATGAGTTTATGAAGCCACTTAATTCAAAAGGACCCTGAGAACATGATAGGGTGCCAGATTGGGGGAAAGTGCTTGAGAACATAGGACAGAAGATGACGTGACTGGCTATAATAAAATGTGTAGTTTTGTCAAGATAGCAAGAGCAAGAGCACTTAGACTGATATACCATTTCATAGTGCTTTACAGCCCTCTCTAAGCGATTTACAGGGTCAGCCTTTTGGCCCCGACAATCTGGCTCCTTATTTTCCAATCTTGGAAGGATGGAAGGCTGAGTCAACCTTGAGCCACTCAGGATGAAACTGCTGGCAGTTGGCAGAATTAGCCTGGAATACTGCATTCTAACCACTGTGCACCATGGATGGATGGATAGATGGATGGATGGATGGATGATGGAAGAAAGGGAAGGAGGGAGGGAGGGATGGAGGAAGGAAGGAAGGAAGGAAGGAAGGAAGGAAGGAAGGAAGGAAGGAAGGAAGGAAGGAAGGAAGGAAGGAAGGAAGGAAGGAAGGAAGGAAGGAAGGAAGGAAGGAAGGAAGGAAGGAAGGAAGGAAGGAAGGAAGAGCAATAGCCCTTAGATACCTTATATACCACTTCACAGTCCTTTACAGCCCTCTCTAAGCTGTTTAGAGAGTCAGCCTCTTGCCCCTGACAATCTGGCTCCACATTTTACCAACCTCAGAAGGATGAAAAGCTGAGTCAGTCTTGAGCCTGCTGAGATTTAAACTGCCAAATTGCAGGCAGCTGGCAGTCAGCAGAAGTAGCCTGCAGTACTGCACTCTAACCACTGCACCACCATGGCTCAATCACATTTCCTTAACTGGACTGAAAAGTTCATTTTGGAAAAGTCAATCAAATCAAATCAAATCAACCTTTATTGTCAGAGTATAACATCTGTACAATGAGATTGGCTGAGTCTCCTTTCGTGCATCCCCCAACACAACTCACAGTGACGACAAAAAAGAAAAATCCCTAATCCAGTGAATCCTACTAACAAACACATTATTTTATTGCATCATGTGAACTTATTGCACAACGTGGCAGCCCCACAAGTCTATCATACCATGTTGACATGAAGTTATTTTCCTTTTGGGAGTCTGACAGCCCACAGGTAGAAACTGTTCATCAGCCTGTTGGTGCAGCTGGCTATGTTTCTGTATCTCCTACCTGATGGTAGGAGAGTGAAAAAGTGCTGACCAGGGTATAAGTCATCCCTGAGGATTTTCCTCACTCTTCTAAGGCAACGAGCTATAGTGAGGTCATCTAGTGCAGTGGTTCCCAAAGTGGGCGGTACTGCCCTTTGGAGGGCGGTGGGATGCCTTAGGGGGGCGCTAAGAGGCAAGTGGGCTGGCAGGGGGGCACTAAGAGGCGGCAATTCAGGGGTGGGATTTTGCAGGTAGCTTGGCCGAAGTCCTGCCCCTGGGAGTCAAAGCGCTGAAGCGTGAGCAGTGCGGGAAACTTTGGCCAGGGTCTCAAGATGAGAGCGACTCTGGCTGCTTCTTTCCACTAACAGGCAGCCAAGATATCTGCAAACTGTCAAGCTAAGTGCTCCTCAAAAGAGACGATTTTGCAGATAGCTAGCCAAACTCCTGTGCAAAGGGGAGCACAACATTGTTGCACAGTACTAACATGGGGGGTGGGGGGAAGTGGCTCATCCCCGAAGCACCAGCATTGCTCCAGCGGCACAGCCCCAAGGACTCTTGCCGTACCCATCACTAAAGTGCAGCAGCCAGAGAAGCGCTCCATTCAGAAGCACTGAACTTCCAATCGGTGCTGGAGGCAGCGCTGAAAGGGAAGAGGCAGCGCCCAAAGGGGTTTCCACAAATGGGGAAGAAAACCCTCCCTCTGCCGCCGCTGCCACTGCTTTCACCCCTCTCATAAACCCTGCCAGCTCCCGGGTGTTCTGTTTGCAGTCCTGCCCAAGGGCCTGCCCCCTGCCCCCCCATTACGTGTCTATTAGGAGCACCCAAGCCTGGCTTCTGGAGTCCTTCGGGGCACCGGGTGTAAAACCGTATCCAGCTGGCCATTCCTTTGTTTGAAGGGGAGATTTCTGGATCCTTGTGTTGCCATGTTTTTTTGTTTTGGTTTTGGTTTTTTTGAGGAATCAAGAGTTTCACGTATTTGTGGCATGGGTCCCTATCACAAAATCAGAGCCTTTTGGCAAGGCTTCTTGTATTTTATGTTACTGGTCCATTGCAGAGTGGTTGTTGAGAGAAAGAGATATTGTAATATAATGGCAAAATAGTTTCATTTTATTATACTGGTTGGAGAGTGGCTTCTGATAATCATGAAATGCAAAACAGTAAATGTTTCCCCCTCCTAATCAAGGTGACAGTATTTAATACCTGAGACAATAAGCAGTAGAAATTCAACAATACAGAATGAACCATTTTATGTGACACCTCACTGTTGATACTTAGAGACAGTTTTGCCTGTTAGCAGAGAGAAGTAGCTGGAGTCACTCTCATCTCTTGAGAGCCCGGCCAAAGTTTCCTGTGCCACCATCAGTCAAAATTCAAATTAGTGGTCCACAGGATTTAAGATTATGAGTTTGGTGGTCCCTGAGGTCCAAAAGGTTGGTGACCCCTGGATTAGGCCACACCTGTCTGGGCAGAAAATAGGTAGATAGGTTAAGGAAGGGATAGAAAGAGAGGGAAAGAGAGAGGGAACGAGAGAAAAAGAGGGAATGAGAGAGAAAAAGAAAGAAAGAGAGAGGGAGGGAGGGAGGAGAAAGTGAATGGGATAGGGAGGGAGAGAGGGAGAAAGGGAAAGAGAGAGGGGGGAATGAGAGAAAGAAAGAAGGAGGGAGGAGAAAGTGAATGGGATATGGAGGGAGGGAGAGAGAGAGAGAAAGAGAGAGGAAAAGAGAGAGAAAGAGAAGGAAGAGACAAGAAAGAAAAGAAAGAGAAAAGGGAAAGAAAAGGGGAGAAAGGAAGAAAAAGGATAGACAAAGAAAGGGGAGAATGGAAGGAAGGGACAGAAAGAAAGAGAAAGAAAAGAAGAAGAAAGAAAGAGAGGGAGGGAGGAGAAAGTGAATGAGATATCTAGTCCAACCACCTGCTCCAGCAGGGTTAGAAGGGTGTGTGAGTGTGTGTGTGTGTGTGTTTGTGTGTGTGCATGGCTGTCAAAACTCCCAAAACAGGTAAAGTAGCTCTGGAGAGGTCAGTCATAAATTAGAACACTTACTAAGCAACCAGCCATTAAACGAGGACCACTTATATTTGGTTTGCCAGTCACATGGCCACCTGGCCACGCCCACCCAGTCACATGACCACCAAACCATGCCCAGCCAGCAAGCCATGCCTAGCCAGTCGCATGCCCACAAATTAAGCCATGTCCACAGAACCAGTTGTTAAGAAATTTGAATCCCACCCCTGGCTGGGGGACACTGAGGATGAGTTTGTAGCACCAAGGGGGCGGTGGACTGAAAAAGTTTGGGAACAGCCTACGATGTTTTGTGCTGTGCTCACCTCCCTCTGTAGTGTCTTTTTATCCACAGCTGTCAAGGCAGCCTACCACACTGTCATGCAGAGGACGCTTTCTATAGTTGACCGGTAAAATGAGATCATCAGTCATTGTTCCACTTTGTTCTTTTGCAATACTGACTCGAACAGCTCATGATGTAAATTATGATTTATGCATCAACTCACTTAAGTTTGCTGTGGAGAGAGGGAGTGCAGGCTTTGTCATACACCATTGACAATAATAACAAAATCATACTGACTGACAGTAACCGTATTTTCTGACAGCAGTAAAACAAACCAACTGATTTGCATTGATCTGTTTTATGATCAATTCTTAGAATTGTGGTAATGAAATAATAGAATAAACATCTCCCTTCCACTCCTGTCTGTTTTTTATCCTCTAACACTTGTAACGAAGACCTGTTCCCAAGAACTACCAACACATTCTGGCTTTGGCATTTGCCATCTGGGAGGTCAATAGAGACCCACAGCTTCTCCCCAACATCACCCTGGGCTTCCGCATCTATGAAGACAACCACTATGCAAGCATGACTCCAGATGTCAGCCTGTCTCTGCTCTCCAGCCGGGGAAAATTGTTTCCTAACTATAAGTGTGACACACAGGACAACCTTCTGTCTGTCCTTGGGGGTCTCAACTCCAGAAACTCATATCAGATGGCAACCATATTTGGCAATTTCAAGGTTTCTCAGGTACTTGGACATACAACATGAGGAAAGGGTGAATGCTGTAAGCTCTGCCTTGTATGGTTACTGCCAACAACTCCCAGAGTCAATTCTGTGACCAGAAGAAAACATCTCATAAAGGTGCAAAGTTGTGGGGGTTTGGGTCTAGAATAGGATCCCTGCTTGTCTAGATAATCTGAGGATAGTAATAAAAAATACAGGTACCATTTTCCTTGATTAGCTTCTTTTTTTCTCTATCTCCATTCTCCTTTCAGCTAGGTTATCGCTTCTCTGACCCTGCTTTGAGGGATAAGAGCCAGTTCCCCATCTTCTACCAGATCGATCCCCAGTATCACCTACAGAATGAAGCCATTGTCCAGCTCCTTCTCTATTTCCAGTGGAACTGGATTGGGATTGTTGTTGAGAATTCAGAGAGCAGTGAGCATTTCATCTGGATTTTTGAAGCCACTCTTGCCCAGCATGACATTTGTGTACAATTTGTAAAACAGATCTTTCCCCGATTCTCAATATTCAATGAATTGTTCAGGGAACAAATAGATCTGGTTTTGACAATTTCGAGAAATAATGCTCAAGTTATAATTGTCTCGGGGGATTCAAATACTCTGCAAAGTCTTATTTTATCTCTCTACTTTTATGAAGAAGAGAACTACATTGCATTTCGGATGGTTTGGATCCTGAGCACCCAATGGGAATTTTCAGCAATTGGCTATCACTATGAGTGGGGAAAACTAAAATCCCTCCATGGTGCTCTGTCTTTCACGGTTCACACAAACCTGGTGCCAGGATTCAAGGATTATCTATCGGCTATGAATCCACACGAACCCCATGGAGATGTCTTTCTCCCCGAATGGTGGGAAATTGTATTTGATTGTGAGGTTTTGAAGGCAGGTCAGGCCTCACCTGATGGCCGAAGGGTTTGCACAGGGGAGGAGAACCTGGCCACTCTCCCAGTTTCCATCTTTGATGGAAAGATGACCGGTTTCAGCTACAGCATCTATAACGCTGCCTATTCTGTGGCACACGCATTACACACTGCGCATACATTGGAGTCACAACTGGCATTGAAGAGGGGCAGAAAGAAGTCACACCTTCACCTCTCTGTGAAGCCCTGGCAGGTAACATTTCAGATCTTCCTTTCTGATCTGCAAGTACATGCTTAAGCCTCAAAGACAAGACTGGACTTTTTAAGAAAGCATCTGAACTGAAATAGTCAATGTAAATATATATATAAATAAATAAACAAACAAACAAACAAATAGGGTATACTTTGGTTGTAAGATTGTTGATCAAGACAAGGGTTAGGGATTAGGGTTAGGGGCAATAAAAACAATGAAGGACATCAATGCCTCTTGCCAGAAATGGTGGAAAATGCAATATCAGTGCATCCAGGGGTGGAATTCAAAAAGCCCAGCAACTGGTTCTCTTTCTGGTTGCTGGGTGGGCATGGTCATGGTGGGCGTGAGCCTACCGGAACTTCCGGAAGGGCCATTTTTTGCCTTCCCCAGATTCCGGAGGCTTTCTTTGGGCTCCAGAGGGCCTCCGGAAACTGGAAACAGGCCCATTTCCAGATTTCCAGAACTTCCATTTTGGCCCATTTTTGGCCTTCCCAGAACCTCCACGCAGACCCTGCACTTACCTGCATCCAAAACAGGCTGCGTGGAGACTCCTGCAAGGGACAGGGCAGGGTGGGCGAGGCCAGCCAGACGGTTCAACTACCTGTTTGATGAACCAGATGTAAATTTAACAACTGGTTCGCCTGAACCAGTCGGAATCAGTAGAATCCCACCCTTGAGTGCATCTCATTCATTACTTCATTAATGAAGTAATTCATTAACAGCTTAACTAAAAATATTTTGCGGAGAAGTCATTTGGAACCAGAGTTTTACTCATTTATATTTACAAGCATAAATACTTTTTAGTTTCAATCCTTGAAGCTGAATATCTCATAGATCCAAAAATTGAATTTTGCCTCAGTCTACAGCTTAGTTGTAACTTTGATACAACCAGATATCATATTTTACAAAATTAATTAAATCTCCTTTCAGCATGGTATTTTCCTCTTCCTTCAAACTTCCATTTATAGGAGAGGTTAATTTATGTTTTTTTTAAGTTTGCCATTTAGTCATGAAAGGTGATGCTCTCCATCAGCTAACAGCACACTTGCAATTGTGGCTCTGCAGCAGTGCATAATAAACTCACAATGGTGCTGGGGAAAATAGGAGGGAATAATAAGGAACATCTTACCTAGGGGCTTTCCTGAACCCCTGAGAACCCCCTGGCAACCCACCCCTGAAGAGACTTGTTAGGGATATACACCCTAGCAGAATGTGCAACGGTAGTCAGTCAGGCAGACAGATATGTGAAATAAACGTTGTTGTAGCTTACACTCAGTAAAACAGATACACTGTGCCAGTTAAATAGTTTTTATTCCAGTAAGAGTTATAGCATAGTCAAACAGTCCATATATCATTCTCTAATTCAGTCCGTCCGGGGATTATTCTTTAGCAAAGTCCAGTGTCGAAAAAGAGATCAGTAAACTTAGAAATAATCAGTCCAGTAATATATCTCTTTTGCAGTTAGAGATATGAAGAAAATCAAACCTCTTTTCTTCTCTCAGCAATAGCAGGGAAAACACGCAGTTATCACCATCAATCCATCATTGTCAGCAATCCAGTAAAAGCCAGCAAACAGTGAGCTCTCTTGCTCCCTCTTATGGTGATTTTACAACCGCACCCAAAATACATGTTTTACAGTTAAAGTGATACACACACTTAAACTCACTAACATAGTTTATATATATTATTTTACCCAAACTAAGTTAGGTAACCAATGTTATTCCTAACATTCTCCCCTTTTGGGTAATATAATAATATATATATATATATATATTTACAATTTTAAACCATAGTTGTCACAACTTTGTTTGTGTTTTACTGCACCTTGGGCTTTTGTAAACTGATCGGCAATATTTTCTTCAGTCATGCAATATTCCAGTCTTATTAGACCATTTTTTACAGATTGTCTTACATTCAAATATCTAAGATCAGTATGCTTAGATCTCGTTTTTATAGCAATATTTGTAGCCAACCGTATGGCTGCTTGATTGTCCTCATACACTACAATGGCATCATTAACAGTTATTCCCATATCTAATAACAACTGTTTATACAGAATTAAATCAGTACATAATAAAGATAGACATGAAAATTCTGCTTCCATTGTGGACATACTTATGTGTTGCTGTCTAATTGACCTCCAACCAATCAGGGTTTTACCTAATAGTATAACCATACCTGAAGTTGATTTCCTAGTTTTTATATCTGTTGCAAAACTTGCATCAGCATATGCACTTAAAATCAAATCATCTTTTGGCTCCAAATACAATGCATAGTGCATTGTCCTTTTAAGATACCTTAATATACGCTTTAGCGCTTGCCAGTGACGTTCAGTGGGTTCAGCGTTGAATCTTGCCAATTGATTAACGCCATAAGCAATATCTGGCCTTGACCAATTACTAATATATGATAAACTACCTATTAATGACTGATAAATAGTCTTATCGAATTTTGAACTTTGAGCATCAGTACGGCAAAATTCCTGACTCACTGGAGTTTTTGCTGGCTTACAAAGTTCCATTTTATACATTTTTAGCAATTGGTAAATTTTATCTTCTTGTGATATCTTAAAGCCACTATTGGTTTTGTTTATTGTCAATCCTAGATATTGTGTTATCTCTCCTAATTGCTTTAATTTTATCCTCTTACCTAATAATGATATTATTTCAGTAACTTCATTATTAGTCTTTGTAATTAAGGCAATATCATCTGTAAACAACAATAATAATGACACTATTCCATTAGTCTCTCTCTTAAATAAACATGGATCAGCTAAACCTGCTTTAAACCTTATATTGTTTAACTCTTTAACAATATATTGGTTCCATTCGTAACCAGATTGCTTTAATCCATAGAGACTCTTTTTAAGTTTCCAACAGTCATTATTTGATGTATTATCCTTAATACCTACTGGTTTTCTTAAATATATAGTGTGCTGCAATGGTGCATGCAGATAGGCAGTTTCTACATCTAAATGCCCACACTAAAGCTGCTCTCAAGGTTGTTGCCTTTAAATTTGGTGCAAATACTTCATCATAATCATATGCAGTTTGATTAAATCCTTGAGCTACTAACCTAGCCTTATGGGTAACAGTCCCATTTTTACCTGTTTTTAACTTAAATATCCATTTGCAGCCAATGGACTTTTCACCTGGAGGTAATTTGGCATTTTCATAAACTTTCATTTCTTTTAATGAATTTAGTTCCTTTTCCATTGCCTTATGCCAATTTTCCTGTTCCTTTGCTGGATACATTCTAAGTTCTTCAACAGTAGTTGGAACTTTACTAACTTGGCAAACTACAATTGCTTGGTACCTGTCAGGTGGTCTGGTTTCACGTGTAGAACGTCTAGGTATTACAGGGCTTACAGGTGGACTTTCATGTACTACCTGTTCCTGGTTATCTATTTCTTCCTGTTCTGGTCCTATATGCTCTTCCTGTACTTCCTCTTTAATTGTACTCTTCTTATTACTGATTTGTTCTGGTCTTTTGTAGGTTTCTATAATTACTTCCTTACTTGAATCTTGATCCAGTTTTTCCCATCCTACATGTTCAAGGAATTGTGCACTAGCACTACAGTAAACTCTAGATGTACCTTTTCCCCAGAATCTGTATGATTTGTGATTAGATTCATAACCTACAAAGAATAACTTTTTAGCCCTATGCTGCCCCTTTTGTCTCAGTTGTGTAGGGATATGCACCCATGCTGGTGCTCCAAATGTGTGCATGTAGCTTAGGTCAGGTTTTCTGCCATGCCACCGTGTGAATGGTAATTCACCAGTTGTTGAGTTAACAACATTATTCAATATATGATTTCCACACATTATTGCTTCTCCCCACAAAGTTTCAGGTAATCCTGAATCTGACAGCATAGTACGAGCCATTGCTTGTATTGTTTGGCCTTGTCTTTCTATAAAGGCATTATGTTGTGGCCTATATGGTGCAGACTTTTTATGTTCAACACCTGCCATCTTCAGTCTATTTTGGAATTTATTGTTTATAAATTCCGTACCATTATCAGTGACAAGAGTTACTAATTTCCTTTTAGTTTTTCTCTCGGCAAATTTTAGCCAATTAAAGAAATTCTGATATGTTTCCGTTTTACTCTTCATTAAATAACAGAAACCATATCTGGAATAATGGTCCATTATACTTAGTATATAACGAGCACCTCCCACACTTGGTTTTTTAGGACCTATAATATCAGCAAATACGACCTCTAGAGGCTCTTTTGTTTTAAATCCATTAATTCTATTTGCTGGTATTACCTTGCTTTTTTCTTGACTACAAGCATTGCAGTGCAAATACTTACTGCAAGGTTTTAGTTTTATACCTTTAGATAGTTCTACTGTTTGTTTAAGCATTTTAAAATTTATATGCCCTAAACGTCTGTGTAATAAATGTATGCATTCATCATGAGGTTTAACGTTATTATACACTGTGTTAGCCGCCTCTAATTGATTATCATTTAACCCATACAATTCACCTTTTAAAGTTGCAGTCACTTTTTTACCTTCCTTTTCTTTTATGCAGTTTTCTCCCCTAAAGGTAACTACATAACCTAGTTTAACCAAAACTCTAACCAAAAGCAAATTAAACTTAAGTTGTGGTACATATAACATTTTTACATTTTCTCTTATGCAAGAACAATATGCTATACCTTCACCTTTAGCTTTCAGTTTCCAGCCATTAGCTAACGATATCTGCTGTGAACTCGTGGACATCTTAACAAATATTTTCTTATCTTTCGTTATGCAGTGCGGTGCTCCACTATCTACAACCTATAAATTATTATTCATAGTTTCGTTGCTATACATGGCTAACTCTATGCATTTTTTATTCTTTTGATGCCTTTTAGCATTCTGGCTGGCATTTTGGCTTTTTCCTTTCTTGGAGAATCTAGCCAAATGTCCTTTTCCTCCACAATTAAAACATTTTCTAATTGTATAGGCTGACGAAGATATTTTCTCTTCTTTACATTGTGGTTGTTCCCTTCTGAGTTGATCCCTTTCAAGCCTTCTCCTGGCTTCTTCAATTAATCTGCCAGTAATGTCAGTTAGTGTAAGGTTATCTTTTGGCAGTACTTCAAGTGAAGTTACATAGTCATCATAACTCTCATCTAACGAAGACAAAATTATATAAACCTGATGCAGTTCTGTAAAGATAAGTTATTTTTCATGCAGTTCCTGAAAAATTCTCTTCATAGTGTTTATATGAGTCAGCATGTCTCCATTCTTTTGAAGATGTGTTCTGAACAGCTTCCGTGTAAGATTTATATGTGCTCCTACACTGTCTCGAACATAAATCTTCTTTAAATTCTCCCAACATTTCGCAGCTGTTTCTTCTCCACGAATATGGATAAGCTGCTGGTCACAGAGTGTCAGTCCTATTATACAGAGAGCTTGTTCATTCTTCAGTTTATATTCTTGTATTTTCTGGGCATCATCCTCATCCTCCGGATCCCATGCATCTACCTCTGGTGGGTTTTGAATTATACTCCACAAACCTTCTCTGCGTAGAAGTAGGCTGCATTTCATAGACCATGAAACATAGTTTGTTCCATCCAGTTTGGATATTAGAGACAAACTTGGTAAATTGACTTGTGCCATCTTTCTGGATATTAAACTATAATTAATAAAACACAGCTGTCTGTTTACAGTATTGTGTAACTACACAAACTCTCACTTTATATAAGCCTGTTATATCCTGATTAGTCTGACTGTGCACCTGGGCCCATAACCAGTGTTAGGGATATACACCCTAGCAGAATGTGCAAGGGTAGTCAGTCAGGCAGACAGATATGTGAGATAAACGTTGTTGTAGCTTACACTCAGTAAAACAGATACACTGTGCCAGTTAAATAAGAGTTATAGCATAGTCAAACAGTCCATATATCATTCTCTAATTCAGTCCGTCCGGGGATTATTCTTTAGCAAAGTCCAGTGTCGAAAAAGAGGTCAGTAAACTTAGAAATAATCAGTCCAGTAATATATCTCTTTTGCAGTTAGAGATATGAAGAAAATCAAACCTCTTTTCTTCTCTCAGCAATAGCAGGGAAAACACGCAGTTATCACCATCAATCCATCATTGTCAGCAATCCAGTAAAAGCCAGCAAACAGTGAGCTCTCTTGCTCCCTCTTATGGTGATTTTACAACCGCACCCAAAATACATGTTTTACAGTTAAAGTGATACACACACTTAAACTCACTAACATAGTTTATATATATTATTTTACCCAAACTAAGTTAGGTAACCAATGTTATTCCTAACAAGACTGCATATAAAAACCTATTGGGGAAATGTTGGTTTCATCCATTTCAAAAATGACTAACTCCATCTGTCTTTTATCTCTGGGATAAGAGAAAAACATTTATTATGCGTATTGCAATTTAAAATATCTTTTATATAAAGTCTCTTCTCTTCCATGGACATTTTGGTTGTTGGTTTAATTGTTTTGCAATTCCAGATGCTCGCCTTCTTGAGAAACATCCTTTTCAACAATACTGCTTGGGAGGAAGTCTCCTTTTCAGAAACTGGAATGAAATATGCAGGATTTGACATCCTCAACTGGGTCGTCTTTGCAAATATGACGATCCTTCGACAGAAAGTTGGATGGGTCAATCCGGAAGCTCCTTCAGCTGAAGGTTTCAGCATCAACCCCAATGCCATCGTGTGGGCCAACCAGGTGGGGAGTAGATGTTGCTTCCAGGTTGTTGTGATGGAAATTCTACTCAGTGGAAGGAAGAAGAGGGGCTGCTATTATGCAGGCCCCGAAGCCAATCTGAACATTTCTAACCTCTCCACCTCAAAGCTAATCCCACTCTCCTTTCAGACAAAGCCTTTCTCTCGTTGTGTGAAACGCTGCCTTCCAGGACAAGCCAGGAAAGTTGCAGAGGGGAGGCCCAGTTGTTGCTACGGATGTGCTTCTTGCCCAGAAGGGACCATTTCTAATGAAACAGGCAAGTTGCTAGAGGAGACCTTCCAGCAGGAATGAAGAGGTGTACCAGGGCTGCCTGGGGAGGAGTGTGAGACAATACAAATGGCAAATCAGTTGAGCAAATTAACATGAAAGTCATTCAGAACTTTTAAGAGTGGTCCATTGAATGCATCCTTTCTTAAGTTGTGGGCAGCAGTTGTAACTTTTATGTACCATTTGTATGTTTTAACATTTTATTGAACACTGACCAGAGTCAGTTTAACAGATTAACAGAGTTGGAAAGGGTCCTTGTAGGTCATCTAGTCCAAACCCCCACCCAAGCAGGAAACCCTACACCATTTCTGACAGATACCTGTCTCTTCTTGAAAGTTTCCAGTGATGAAGCTCCCACAACTTCTGAAGGCAAGTTGTTCCATTGGTTGATTGCTCTCACTGTCAGAAAAAAATTCTCTTTATTTCTAGCTTAAATCTCTCCTTGATCAGTTTTCATCAGTTATTCCTTGTCTGGCCCTCAGGTGCTTTGGAAAACAGCTTGACCCCCTTCTCTCTGTGGCAGCCCTTCAAATATTGGAAGACTGCTATCATGTCTCCCCTAGCCCTTCTCTTCCCTAGACTAACCAGGCCCAGTTCCTGCAACCATTCTTCATATGTTTTAGCCTCCAGTCCCCTCATCCTGGTTGCTCTTCTCTGCACTCTTTCGAGAATCCCATCTTTTTTATAGTGTGGTGAGTAAATGGACGCTGCATTCTAGGTGTGGTCTTACTAAGGCTTTATAGAGTGGCATTAGTACTTTACTTGAGCTTGATTATATCCCTCTGTTAATGAAATTTAGGATTGCATTTGCTTTTTAGGCTGCTGCTGCACACTACTGGCTCATATTTAGCTGATTGTCCATTAAGACTCCAAGATCCCACTCACAGTTCCTGCTATTGAGCCTGGTTTCACCCAGTCTATATGTGTACTTTGGGTTTTTCTTGCCTAAATGTAGAACTTTACTTTTCTCTACACTGAATTTCATTTTGTTAGATACAGCCCAGTGTTCAAGTCTGTCAAGATCCACCTGGATCTTGAACCTATCTTCTAGGGTGTTAGCTATTACTGCCAGCTTAGTATAATCTGCAAATTTGGTAAGTTTCCATTCTATTCTCTCATCTAAGTCATTTAGGAAGATATTGAAGAGTCCTGGGCCTAAGAAAGAATCTTGTGGTAGTCTACTGCTTACTTCCCTCCATGTAGATGTAGCACCATTAAGGACTACTCATTGAATACAGTTTGTCAGCCAGTTACAAATCCATCTGATGGTAATGCTATCTATCACACTTTTTTCTTGTAGGTTGGGGTCTACTTTGTTGAATGCCTTGAGTCCCTCGCGATGGGAGTTGGGAATTTCAAAATGTAAACAAGAAAAAATCAATGAATGCATTATAGTCATTCAGTCATTCAGAACTTTTAAGAGTGGTACATTGAATTGATCCTTTAAATTGTTACTAGCAGTTTTAAATTTTATGTGCTGCTTATATGTTTTAATTGTTAACTCATAAAACATTTCTATGTCGGTTTTAGAATTGCCATGAACCAGAGGGGGGTGGAAAGAAATTTGAAAGAGCAATGCAACAGTTTGGAACTGAAAGTGCATTCCATTCATATCTTGAAAATATTATAACTAAGTGACTGGAATTTCTGCTGTGCAAATCTCTAATTGAAGAGCATGGTCGATGATTCTTGGCTATGAACGTGTTTCATTGGAGAATATGAATTATGATACACTCAAAGGTGTGGGGGGAAACCAGGGTCAAGGTGACAGTTTATTACATGTCTCAGAATTGGCTTCATACAGGTCATACCGACATGTTTGCTCCTAATAAATTCTTTGTAGTTTTTGAAGCTTGGCTAAAGGATCATAATTTAATTAGGGCAATGCTGGAATCCTGACAGCAATATTTTATTGAACACTGTGCAGAGTTCCTCAGTTTGGGAGTTGGGAATTTCAAAAATGTAATAATAAAATTAAACAAATCAATTAAGTCATTATATAATTACTCCCAATAAGTTTTTAGATGCTATAACATCTTAGATTGATTCCACTGGATCCTTCTGTGTTGTGTGCAGCAGATGTAAAGGGATGGGGCGTATGTGGCATTTCAATTCCTTCACTGAGAAAGCAATCCATCCATTTTTTCTAGTTCTCTGTCTAATATATACTGATGCCTGTTCTTTCAGATGCTGCCCAGTGCATCCCATGTCCAGAAGACCAACACCCAAACAAGAACCACGTCCTGTGCATTCCCAAGACCATGAACTTTCTCTCCTATGAGGATACACTTGGCTTCATTTTAGTTTGTCTAGCTCTTGTCTTCTCTTTGATCACAATCCTCGTGTTGGCAGCCTTCATCAAACACCACAACACACCCATCGTCAAGGCGAACAACCGAGATCTCACCTATATCCTCCTGGTCTCCCTCCTGCTTTGCTTCCTCTGCTCCTTCCTCTTCATTGGGCAGCCAAGGAACCTCACTTGTCTCCTCCGACAAACCACTTTTGGCATTGTCTTCTCCGTTGCTATTTCATCTCTGTTGGCAAAAACTCTGACTGTAGTGCTGGCCTTCATGGCTACTAAGCCAGGAAACAGGGCAAGAAAATTCTTGGGGAAACAACTGATCATAGTCCTGACTTGTCCCCTTGTGCAAACAGCTCTTTGTGCTTTCTGGTTGGCATTCTCCCCCCCATTTACTAATTTGGACTTTCATTCTGTAAAGGGAGAAATTGGGATGGAATGCAATGAAGGTTCAACCACCATGTTTTATGCTGTGCTTGGCTACATGGGTTTTCTGAGTCTCATCAGCTTCATAGTGGCTTTTCTGGCCAGGAAGCTGCCTGACAGCTTTAATGAAGCCACGTTCATTACTTTCAGCATGCTGGTCTTCTGCAGTGTTTGGGTCTCCTTTCTCCCCACCTACCTGAGCACGAAAGGAAAGTCCATGGTGGCTGTGGAGATCTTCTCCATCTTGGCCTCTGCAGCTGGTCTGCTAAGTTGTATCTTTTTCCCAAAATGCTATGTTATAATGCTGAAGCCAGATCTGAATAATAGAATTCAACTCACGAGGAAGGTTAAGTAGGAAAGTGAGACAACATATAGTTACTTCTGTACAGATGAATGTAGAAATTTCCATTCCAACTATGTCCAAACACAACAAGCACATTCTAGCTAAAATGATATTGAGGGTTTCTGTTTTTTGTTGACTCTGTCTGGCTCTATGTGACCTACTTATAAAGGTCTGCAAGAAGAATTCAATTTTATTCAAATATACAAATACTTTAACCAGAAAGAACTCAATTTAGCCTTATACCTCCCTCCCTTTTATTCTGAAAAACTCAGCTTCTAATTATTGTGTTTTGTAATGTCGCATTAAGTTTTCATCATTTGCAGTTCTTCTTACCTTGAGCAACTGAGCCAAAATTCTTACGACTCAACATCAGATGCTGTTAACAGTTCCCATCACAGGCTGTGAGGACTGATCATTGAATAAAGATAATATTTATATCATCTACCAATGCCAACCACATTTTTCCAGACATCAATTCCTTGGGATCCATGGACATCCAGACCCACTTTTTCCAGTCTTTATTTTTTAATTAAATCAGCCCAACTGCACATCAATTCCATCTTAGGTACTGTGACCCCATCCAGAACAAAGGATAGAAAATCAGTGGAGCTTGTTATAGGTTCTCTTTTAAACTGTATTTGATTAGATTATCCTAGACTCAAAAGTTCTGCAAAAGCACTGGACCATTGGCGAGATGTTTCATTTTGATAAAAAATATCTAAGATACAAAAGAGAAAGATTAAGTATGTGAGTTCTTTTTATGTATATTGTCTTATATTTCTATCACTTTTGATAATATATTACTATTATCTCTATGTTAATTATGTCTATCATTAGTATATAATTGTTACTCTACTACTACTACACTACTAATGCTACTACTACTACTGATATACAACACTGTTTTCACTCAGGTCTATCCTCTCTAAGTAGGAACTTTGGTGGAATTATACTATCGTGTTTCCCCCGAAAATAAGACATGGTTTTTCAGGATGCTCTTAATATAAGACCTACCCCCAAAATAAGTCTTAGTTAAGAACATCAGCCAGACAGATGCATTTAGTACCATATTTTCCTGAAAATAAGGCCTATCCAGAAAATAATGTGTCTTTTGGAGCAAAAAGTAATATAAGATCCAGTCTTATTTTGGGGGAAACATGGTAATTATGGCAAATGTGTACTAATTGTTCTTGGAAATTAGAGGCAAATGTGCTGATTGCTATTAGACAATACAGATGCAAGCTAAGCATTATTAATAAACAATGACAAAGTCATAGGTTGATCTCAAAAAGGTTGGGTTAAGGTGGGCTTAAGTATAAAAACTGTATTGTTGAAGGAGTGGCCTTTGCACAGGCCCAATGGGAATGATCCCCCTGTGTCTTTTCTCCTGTGCAGAATAAAGCTTTTTAAAATCTCCATCTCTGTATGTGTTTAATCGGGCATGACACACTAGACAGAACCAGCTTTCTGGGACCACACTGGAAAACCATTGAACAACTCTATCATGGTTGATGGTATTCTTCCCCACCAGCTGACAGCAGACTAATTTCCCAGCCTTTAGCCAGTTGCTAGGCAGCACTCCAGCAGAGTTTAAATTAGCCATACATCTCAAGTACTTCATCTCATGGAGAAATGGGTTTCTAATTTCATCCCTTACCATACAAGAATAAATCAATCAGTTTTTTCATACAAAATTATTGCTTACTTTTAGATGGCTACAACTGATCACCACACTAGAACCTTGCTCCTTATCCCTCCCTCCATCTGAACAACTAATCTGTGGAACAACTTGCCTCTAGAAGTTGTGAATTCTCCAACACTGGAAGTTTTTAAAAAGATGTTGGATAACCATTTGTCTGAAGTGGTGTAGGGTTTCCTGCCTAGGCAGGGGATTGACTAGAAGACCTCCAAGATACCTTCTAACTCTGTTCTATTTTATTCTGTTCAGTTCAGTTCTGTCCTGCTCTGTTCTGCATTCTGTTCTGTTCTGTTCTGTTCTGTTCCATTCCATTCCATTCTATTCTACAGACTCCATCTTAGGTGCAGATATTCACTTTCAGGTAGGCTGAATACTAGTTGCACCATGACCCTCAACTCCTACTTCTGTTTTGGTGAACAACACAGGAAACAAACCTGCTTTTCTCCTTCTGGTTGTATGAAGATAAGCTATTGCTAAATGAGTAGGATGTTATTCTTCTTTGCAATTATTGGAAGAACAGTAGAAAAATCAGGAAATAAAGATCAGGTAAGAGCCCAGGTGGGCGGGTGGGCAAAAACATCAGCAGACATAGAACCGGTTCTATGTCTGCTGCTCTTCAGAGCTACCGGTTCTACAGAGGTGGAAAGAACCGGTAGAAACCCACCCCTGGTGCAACTCCACTTCCTTTTTTATGGGGTCTGGTTTTTTTGAACAGTTTGTATCCTTCTACCAATATGTTCCAATCATGAGTTTCATCCCACCAAGTTTCTGTTATTCCAACTATATGATATCTACCTTCATGTCTTCGTAGTTCGAGTTCACCTTGTTTGTTCCCCAGACTTTGTGCATTTGTATATAGGCACTTGAGATCTTTATGTCTGACACTGTGTTTACTGTCTACATAACCTGTGTTGCGCCTGCCTGCCCCTACTTTCTTGCCGCCAGTTTGATTAGTGCACATGGTATGGCACTCACTATTAAATGCTTGGTTTTGGTTGGCATCAAGGTTGATAATCTTACCTGAACAAATGTCTATTTTGCATGCACTGGTAACCAGGATTCAGCCAAATAATCCAGGTGTCTTTTTTTTCAGATTCTTCCCTATCTGAGGAACATCAAGTTCAACAACAGTGCTGGAGAGGAAATCTCCTTCTCAGAAAGTGGGTTGGTTTCTTCTCGTTTCTTCTCAACTGGCTCTTCCTCCCCAATCAATCTTATGTCCCCATGAAAGTTGGGCAAATGGATTCCATGGCTTCCCCGGGACAAGCTTTTACCATTAACTCTGATGCCATCATCTGGGCCACAAAGGTGAGCTAGAAGGAAAAGTTGTACATTAAGCAAAGGATTCATTCACTCCAGGGGATGCATAACAGACTTTTAACTGGGAAATAGGTCTATTTATAAAAAAAATTCAGGAGTTTGATGAAAAACCTGTTTTGGATTTAAACACATTTGAGATTTGGCTTCTGAAAAGTCCAAGATGTGGTGAGATTGTGAAAAATTCCTGCTTGAAACTCAGGACGCCATTAAAGCAGGCAAGAATCATTTCCATGGACCAATCCCATTCAGTTGGATCCTCATGATTCTTTATTTTAGAAAAGCTGTAGCTGCATGTCACAAGCCTTCCTTTGCAGTTTGGGGTCCCGGTACCAATGTCCAGTATCCATTCATGGGTCAGGATTGCCACTGGCCTGAATCCCTCTGGAGCCTATCACTCTGGTAGGGCCTGGTTGACCATTTCTTTTGAAAACATTCTGAAGGTGGAAATAGGAATGGGGAAATGAATCAATGAAGCACGTTCATTGCTTAGGCCATCTCAACCATTTCTCTTTTTCTCTTTTAGAAGATGCCCTTTGCCAGGTGTGGCAAGAAGAGGTGCCAGGCAGGAGAGAGGAGGAGACTTCTGGAGGGCAAGCAGGTTTGCTGCTACAAATGTGCCCCTTTTCCAGAAGGAACCATTTCTGATCAGACAGGTAGAGCATTCAAATGTTGATCTTCCAGCCATTCAGTGGGGAAAAACATATTAATTTTAGCATCATTTTTGGTAGAATTTACATGCTTCAGTATATTCATACTTTTCAGCAGATTCTCTTATTCATGAATCTAAAATACTATCCCTACAGGCAACTTTTCTTTTCTTAGGAATTTAACACAGGTTAGTTTGAGGGCACAATTCAGGGGTTTCCCTACTAGACTCTCTCTACTCCTAATTTTACATCCCATCAGGAAAACTAGCTCTCAATCTTTTTGTAAAAGAATGGGATGTAAGATTCAAGCTTTAATTTTTATGAATGATAAAAGCAGAAGTGGGATTCTACCTGGTGGCACCGATTCTATAGAACCGGTTGTTATGATTCTGTGCAGTTCGGGGAAATGGAAAATCACACCATTGGCTGGCACTGCCCCTCCCCACCCCACCCAGTCACTCCTTACCTGGCATGCATGCCATCCAACTTACCTGCTAAGTTGCTATTTTCCCTTTTTTTCCCCAGACCATCAGCTGTTCTGGATATCAGCTGTGCCAGGAGATTTAGATTAGCGAGAAAGCAGGAAATTGTTTGATTTCTTGCTTTCTAGCTAATCTAAAAGCAGAGCTGAACCTTCATAGCTTCTATTTTTCAGTGCAGACTCAGGTAGCACATTGCAGAAAGATAGATCTCTGAATGAATCTATGATTCTGTGAGCAACTCAATCTGCCTGCCTGTTTTGCCTGATTTTGTGTAATAGTTGCTTTTTTAAATGAAAAGGTCAATATTTAAATACATGGTGTGCTGTGAGTAAATTTTCTGAGTTTGCTTGCTAGCAAATTTTATGAGTTTGCTTGAAAGCAACTTTTATGTGACAGACTCAGGTAGCAGATTGCAGAATGGTAGATCTCTGAGTGAATCTGTGATTCTGTGAGCAACTCAATCTGCCTGCCTGCTTTGCCTGATTTTGGATAAAAGTTGCTCTTTTTTATTAAAAAAAATCAATATTTACATAAATATTTACAATATTTATATACAAGCAATGCCCATCCAGTCATGTCACCTCCAAGCCACACCCAGTCAGCAAGCCATGCCCATCCAGTCACATGACCACCAAGCCACACCCACAAATTAGGTCATATCCATAAAACCGGTTGTTAAGAAATTTGAACCCTACCCCTGGATAAAGGATAGTTCTTTTTTCAGAACTGTCAATCTCCCAGGATGTCCAAAGACTTGTTGGAGAAACAGGAGATCCATCTAGCCAGGTGTGCTAATCCTTCCCTGCAAAAAATAATAATAATGAATGACTGGATTTCAATCATAAAGCAGACACAGTGAGACAGAGAACAAATCCATTTTTCTGGCTAAATTATTCCCAGCATCACCAATATGGATGCCCTTGTTGGTTCACCATGAAATTCACACTGACTCTTGATTTCATATGCAGCTCACTGTGACCTCTGCCTAGAAGACCAATAATCCAACAAGGATAAAGATCACTGCATTGCCAAGAAACTCCACTTCCTTGCTTATCAAGACGTCCTGGGCTACTCATTAACATCTCTCACTCTTTTTCTCTCTGTAACCACATCTTCAGTCCTGGTGGTTTTCCTTAAATATCATGATACACCAATCATCAAGGCCAACAATCGAGATCTCTCCTACGTCTTCCTGGTCTCCGTCTTGCTTTGCTTCCTCTGCTCCTTTCTCTTCATTGGTCAACCTGGGAAGCTCACCTGTCTCTTCCGACAAACTACCTTTGCCATTCTCTTTTCCCTGGCAGTTTCCTCTGTCTTGGCAAAAACTGTCATTGTGGTTCTCGCTTTCATGGCTACCAAACCAGAAAACAAGTCAAGGAAACTCTTAGGAAAACCACTGACAAACTCCATTGTCATAGCGTGTCCCCTGGTCCAAGCTGTTCTTTGTGTCATCTGGCTGGTAACCTCCCCTCCATTTCCCAACTTGGACTTCCACTCCTTGACTGGTGAGATCATTTCTGAATGTCAGGAAGGCTCAGCTTTAATGTTTTATGCCAACCTTGCGTACCTGGGCTTCCTGGCCCTCATCAGTTTTACAATGGCCTTTTGGCTAGAAATTGCCTGACAGCTTTAACGAAGCCAAGTTTATTACTTTCAGCATGCTGGTCTTTTGAAGTGTTTGGATCTCATTCCTTCCCAGCTATCTGAGCACCAAAGGGAAGTCCATGGTGGCCATGGAGATCTTCTCCATCTTAGCCTCTGATGCTGGTCTCCTGGCTTGCATCTTTTCCCCCAAATGTTACATTATCCTATTTAAGCCCCATCTGAATAGTAGAAAAGAATATATTGAGGCCCAAGGATCTCTGATTATATTATGCATTTATGAAATGTAATTACATTGCCACCTAACTTATACACAGGTAACTCCAACTGGATTGAACATTTGATGTTACTTCTGATTGCTTAGATCTCCACCAAGGATCTTAGGAGAAACTTCCTAACAGTAAGGACAATTAACCAGTGGAACAGTTTTCCATCAGAAGTTGTAGGTGGAGGTTTTTAAGAAGAGACTGGACAGTCACTTGCCTGAAATGACATAAGGTCTCCTGCTTGAGCAGGGGGCTGGACTAGAAGACCTCCAAGGTCCCTTCCAGCTCTATTCTGATTGATTTAGCTTCTCATCTATAGACCCATCTCCTAGGATGATGGGCATCATATTATGATAGATAATTAGAGTTGGAAGGGACCTTGTAGGTCATCTAGTCCAACCCCCCACCCAAGCAGGAGACCCTACACAATTTCTGACAAATGGCAGTCCAATCTCTTCTTGAAGGTCTCCCACAACTTCTGAAGGCAACTTCTGTTCCATTGGTTGATTGTTCTCACTGTCAGAAAGTTTCTCCTTATTTCCAGGTTGAATCTCTCCTTGTTCAGTTTCCATCCATTATTCCTTGTCTGGCCTACATGTTCTTTAGAAAATAGATTGACCCCTTCCTCTCTGTGGCAGCCCCTCAAATATTGGAGCATTGCTATCATGTCTCCCCTGGTCCTTCTCTTTACCGTCTGGTTCCATCCTCTACCTTTTGGACAACAAAGTTGTCAGCTAGGTTGGTTAGGAACTTATTTGATTTCTCACTTGGTGCAGAATTA
Source organism: Notechis scutatus (assembly GCF_049901735.1). Classification (NCBI taxonomy): domain Eukaryota; kingdom Metazoa; phylum Chordata; class Lepidosauria; order Squamata; family Elapidae; genus Notechis; species Notechis scutatus. The sequence goes on from NW_028263174.1 coordinate 46,618, forward strand.
GGATTAATTGAAGTCTCCCATTAATATTGTTGTGTGTTTCCTACATATGTTTGTTAGTTGGTTGGCAAAAAGGACATCTATTTTTTCTGCTTGATTGGATGGCCTATAATATACACTTATGGCCATGTCATTCTTTTTTTCTTTTATATTGACCCATATGCATTCTAGGAGGTTTTCATCTTTAGTTTCATGCATTTCTGTAACAATATAATGGTCCTTTACATACCGTGCAACTCAGGGGTGGGATACGACAGGTTAACTACCGGTTTGGGATTTACGAGCTTCCCTGCACACTGTGAGCCACACGCCTGTAAATCGTCATCAGCATGCTGTGTGTAGAGATGCAGCCTTTGAAACAGCCCACTTTTCCTGCTTTTTTAACTGCAGCTGTGCCTCGTTCAGCAGCTGAAGTTGAAAAATCAGGAAATAAAGATCAGGTAAGAGGCCGGGTGGGCGGGTGGGCAAAAACATTAGCAGACATAGAACTGGTTCTATGTCTGCTGCTCTTCAGAGCTACTGGTTCTACAGAGGTGGACAGAACCAGTAGAAACCCACCCCTGGTGCAACTCCACTTCCTCTTTTATGGGGTCTGGTTTTTTTGAACAGTTTGAACAGTTTGTTCAAAACTTGTCTACCAATTTGTTCCAATCATGGGTTTCATCCCACCAAGTTTCTTTTATTCCAACTATATGATATCTACCTTCATGTATTCATATTTGAGTTCACCTTGTTTGTTCCCCAGACTTTGTGCAGATCTCAAGTGCACAAAGATCTTGAGATCTTTATGTCTGACACTGTGTTTACTGTCTACATAACCTGTGTTGTGCCTGCCTGCCCCTACTTTCTTCCCGCCAGTTTGATTAGTGCACATGGTATGGCACTCACTATTAAATGCTTGGTTTTGGTTGGCATCAAGGTTGATAATCTTACCTGCACAAATATCTATTTTGCATGCACTGGTAACCAAGATTCAGCCAATTAACCCAGGTGTCTTTTTTTCAGATTCTTCCCTATCTGAGGAACATCAAGTTCAACAACAGTGCTGGAGAGGAAGTTTCCTTCTCAGAAAGTGGGTTGGTTTCTTCTCGTTATGATCTTCTCAACTGGCTCTTCCTCCCCAATCAATCTTTTGTCCCCATGAAAGTTGGACAAATAGATTCCACGGCTTCCCGGGACAAGCTTTCACCATTAACTCCGATGCCATCATCTGGGCCACAAAGGTGAGCTGGAAGGAAAAGTTGTACATTCAGCACAGGATTCAGTCACTCCAGGGATGCATAACACCCTTTTAACTGGGAAATAGGTCTATTCAATCAGGAAAAAAAAAATCAGGAGTTTGATGAAAAACCTGCTTTGGGTTTAACATATTTGAGATTTGGCTTCTGAAAAGTCCAAGATGGAGTAAGATTGGGGAAAACTCCTGCTTGAAACCCAGGACGCCATTAAAGCAGACAACAGTGATTTCCATGGACCAATCCCACTCAATTGAATCCTCATGATTCTATATTTTAGAAAAGCTGTAGCTCCATGTCACAAGCCTTCCTTTGCATTTTGGGGTTCCAGTTCTAATCTCCAGCATCCATTCATGGATCAGGATTGCCACTGGCCTGAATCCCTCTGGAGCCTATCACTCTGGTAGGGCCTGGTTGACCATTTCTTTTGAAAACATTCTGAAGGTGGAAATAGGAATGGGGAAATGAATCAATGAAGTATGTTCATTGCTTAAGCAATCTCAACCATTTCTCTTTTTCTCTTCTAGAAGGTGCCCTTTGCCAGGTGTGGCAAGAAGAGGTGCCAGGCAGGAGAGAGGAGAAGAGTTCCAGAGGGCCAGCAGGTTTGCTGCTACCAATGTGACCCTTGTCCAGAAGGGACCATTTCTGATCAGACAGGTAGAACATTCAAATGTTGGTCTTCCAGCCATTCAGTGGGAAAAAACATATTAATTTTAGCATCATTTTGGTAGAATTTACATGCTTCAGTATATTCATACTTTTCAGCAGATTCTCTTATTCATGAATCTAAATTACTATCCCTACAGGCAACTTTTCTTGTTACTAGGAATTTAACACAGGTTTGTTTGAAGGCACAATTCAGGGGTTTCCCTACTAGACTCTCTCTACTCCTAATTTTATATCCCATCAGGAGAACTAGCTCTCAATCTGTTTGGAAAAGAATGGGATGTAAGATTCAAGCTTTAATTTTTATGAAGTATAAAGGCAGAGGTGGGATTCTACACAGTTCTGATAACTGGCAAATTGCACCATTGGCTGGCCCCGTCCCTCCCCACCCTGCCCAGTCACTCCTTACCTGGCATGCACGCCATCCAACTTGCCTGCTAAGTTGCTATTTTTCCTTTTTTATCCCCAAACATCAGCTGTTCCGACTATCGGCTGTGCCAGGAGATTTAGATTAGCTAGAAAGCAGGAAGTCGTTGGATTTCTTGTTTTCTAGCTAATCTAAAAGCAGAGCTGAACCTTCCTAGCTTCTATTTTTCAGTGCTGACTCAGGTAGCAGATTGCAGAAAGATAGATTTTTGAATGAATCTATGATTCTGTGAGCAACTCAATCTGCCTGCCTGCTTTACCTGATTTTGGGTAAAAGTTGCTCTTTTTTATTAAAAAAAATTCAATATTTACATAAATATTTACAATATTTACATACAAGCAACGCCCAGCCAGTCACGTGACCACCAAGCCACACTCACAAATTAGGTCATGTCCATAAAACTGGTTGTTAAGAAATTTGAATCCCACCCCAGGATAAAGGATAGTTCTTTTTTCAGAACTGTCAATCTCCCAGGATATTCAAAGACTTCTTGGAGAAACAGGAGATCCATCTAGCCAGGTCTGCTAATCCTTCCCTGCAACAAAAGATTGAATGACTGGATTTCAATCATAAAGCAGAGACGGTGAGACAGAGAACAGATCTGTTTTTCTGACTAACCTATTCCCAGCGTCACCAATAAGGCTGGGTGATTTGCCCTTGTTGATTCACCATGAAATGCACACTGACTCCTCATTTCAGATGCAGCTCGTTGTGACCCCTGCCCAGAAGACCAATATCCCAACAAGGATAAAGATCACTGCATTGCCAAGAAACTCCACTTCCTTGCTTATCAAGACATCCTGGGCTACTCATTAACATCTCTCACTCTTTTTCTCTCTATGACCACATCAGCAGTCCTGGCAGTTTTCCTTAAACATCATGACACACCAATCGTCAAGGCCAACAATCGAGATCTCTCCTACATCCTTCTGGTCTCCCTCTTGCTCTGCTTCCTCTGCTCCTTCCTCTTCATTGGTCGACCCAGGAAGCTCACCTGTCTCTTCCAACAATCTGCCTTTGCCATTCTCTTTTCCCTTGCAGTTTCCTCTGTCTTTGCAAAAACTGTCATGGTGGTTCTGGCTTTCATGGCTACCAAACCAGGGAACAAGTCAAGGAAACTTTTAGGAAAATCACTGACCAACTCCATTGTCATAGCCTGTCCCCTGATCCAAGCCGTTCTTTGTGTCACCTGGCTGGTTACCTCCCCTCCATTTCCCAACTTGGACTTCCACTCCTTGACTGGTGAGATCATTTCTGAATGTCAGGAAGGCTCAGCTTCAATGTTTTATGCTGTCCTCGCCTACCTGGGCTTCCTGGCCATCATCAGTTTCACAGTGGCCTTTTTGGCTAGGAAATTGCCTGACAGCTTTAATGAAGCCAAGTTCATTACTTTCAGCATGCTGGTATTTTGCAGTGTTTGGATCACTTTCCTCCCCACTTACCTGAGCACCAAAGGGAAGTCCATGGTGGCTGTGGAGATCTTCTCCATCTTAGCCTCTGGGGCTGGACTCTTGGCTTGCATCTTTTTCCCTAAATGCTACATTATCCTACTGAGGCCCCATCTTAATTTCAGAGAGAATATTATGAGGCACAAGGGTCTTTGATGATATGTATTTATGAAACATAATTATATTGCCATCTAACTTATACACAGGTAACTCCAACTGGATTACACCATTAAAAACCACAACATAAAAACCCTTTAAAATGCCCTACTCCACCCCAGGTATTGGGAGTCTTTATTTTGATTTTGAACATGTTTCCATTTCATCTCATTTCTAAGAAATAAGGAGCTTAGAGATGGCCTTGCCCATTAAATAATTGGAAACCAAGTGGTGTGAATAATCATAAGACGTTTGTTAATCTGCAATAATCAAATTTTTCATTCATGCCCATTGTACCATAGATCCAAAAATCAACTTGGCAATAAATGTTGGTATTATATATTTAGATATTTGTTTCCAACATGACATTTTCCAACTTTATTTTAATCAAAATCATTTTTAAGAATATGTTGGCATTGTTTCACTTTCAGTGTTTTTAAGCATGTTTCTTTCCACTGATTCCTGAGGCTTTGCTGAATTCTCTACGAATGTTTTCTTTCAATCGACTATTAATTCCAGCGTCGACCTGAACAGAAGGCCTGATGGTTATTGCTTCTCCTTGGTTTCTGGCTCCTTGGTTTACTCAGTTGCTGCCTCCTTTTCAGTTGCTTCTTCTCATCAGGAAGTCTATCTTTTAGTTTCCTTCTTTCTCTGATGCCTGGGCTTTGGCTCTACTTATTGAGCCTCTTCCTCACGAGGCCTCGCAAACCCTTCTTATTTTGTTTTGATTTCATCTGGAGCTCCTTCCCTTCATGCTGAATCCTCCTAAGATGCTGACTTTAAGCGAATCCCCTGGATGTTTGTGAAGAACTGTGGTTACTATTGTGTGGTTGAACAGGTGGACTAGTGAGTCATGCCAAAACCTCACTAATATCATCATATTGTAGGGGGGGGAAACCCTCATAGAAGAATGAAATATTTTGAGGAATATTAAAAAGGCAAGATATTATATTTCCCCAAGGGGAGAAATGGAGAAACATGTTTTTAAAGGCAGGAAACAGCCCCCCCAAGTCTCTCTTAATGGCCTCCCCCCAGCAGATATTTGGTGCCCATTAAGAAAGTTTGGGCCAGCCTATCTACAAAACAAAAGACCTTCAGCTTCAGGGTGTTGGGATTAAGAAGAACAGGACATGATCCTTCAGGACATAATAGGATTAACCAACTACCATTTAGCAGAAGGCATAAAGCTCACTACACTGTGCAATCTCCTACAAGTGTTGCAGCATATCCTGTTTCCAAATCAGGATACAAGACCACGAAAGGTTGGAGAATACAGGTTTTTATTTGTGCACAAAGGTTCAGAGCATTAGCATGGCAAATTCTGAACACCCATCTCTTCCTGAAACATTTCCTTTATACCTAAAATGACATCATCTAGAATCTGGGCGTTATTCTTAACACTATTCGCCAAATAAGGATGGTTATACATATTTCTATTACATGTTTCTACATACGGATTATAATAGAGGAAATAAAAAGTTCAGTTAAAAGTTCATTTCAGAGTACAGGTCAAAGTACATATTCAAAGTTTCCAGTTATCTTACACCATTTGGTTATTTTCCATTCTTCACTCTTGTTTACAGATATGTGGTTAGCTTTAGTTCCTCAGTACAGTTAGAATATGGGAAGTTACAAATATTCCTTTTGACTCGCTACAGGAAGCATGCAGGTATTTCTTAATATGGCTTGCTTATAGTAACAGAATAATGTTTTAGATATGTTTATATGAAAGATATGAAAGTTTATATTTCATCCTTGTTCAGCTCCCTCTTCATTCCCCCCTTTGAAACTCCACCTTAATTGACAGATTACTGTGTAGTTTCACACAGCGGGGCAAATTCCTCATAGGTATTTATCTGACCTTCCACCCAAAGAGCCATAGCTTTTTCAGTAGACTGTTTGTCCACGAACAAAGAAAGACTATTAGAGATTGCCCTTACAAAGATAGGGAGAATACATGGTAAGATTACACACCCGGCAGCAATTATGACCACGAGCACAATAATAGCCTGAAGGCCAGGCAATTTAGGGAACCAGGTTCCAAACATTTCACCAAGATTGAACCCATTCCATTTCTGTACAGGTACATGGGCAAGATTCTCTATACGTCTGGCCTGTTGCTCAATGATTTCACCGACATCATCGAACTCTAGGCAACAATTAGAGAAATTAAACTTCCCACACACCCCTCCTTCAGCTGCCAATAGATAGTCCAGGGCCAGGCGGTTTTGATATATTGCATCTCTGAATTTCTTTTGCTGGACAGCTAGGGTACACAAAGATTGAGCTGTTTCATTGGCAATTAGCTCCACAATTGCCTGGAGCCGAATGATGCGATTAAGCATGTAAATCGGGGTACGATACCCCCAGGATCCGTCGGCTGCCCATGAAGCAGGTGAATAATATTGCACAATCCTAGAGGGTGGCCACTCATCGTCCGCCCACTCCCCTATTTTGTAATCTGCCTGCAATCTCCTACTCTGCCATTGATCAGCATTCAGCACCTGAGGTATTTTTAAAGGCAGCATGAAAAAGGAAGGGTTAATAATCCCTAAGGTGCATGCTCCCCTCCAATGAGGAGGGAGAGAGCTATAGGCCACATCTCCACAAATCCAATGAACCCCCGGTGGGGCGTCAGTCATACTCTGCAAAGTAAAATTGGCCCAGAAGTGGTGTGTTCTATTAGGCCAATAATTCCAAGAATTCGATGACTGATTCCATTCATGGACCTCCAAACATTCAGTTTCTCCTACCATAGGCCCTGCTCCTTATGTATTAGCCAGGCACCACTTTGCAACGATGGGATTGGTTAACTCCCACCTGGAGAGTGGCTGATGTAGTGGCATAGCTGATAAATTGCAAGCGACGGAATAATCCCATTCCTGTGCTGCCCAGGGCCATTGGTCCCCTATTTTGGTTCCACCGCACACATAACAGTTAGAAACATTAAATGTATGGGCTATAGTAGAGGCCAATTCAAGGAAGAGATTCCGTGCCTCATGTGAAGGTTGAAATTCTATGTCCACCTCTTGCCAAAACTCAGAAAAATACTTGAAGTGGGCATTGGATGCAAGCTTTCTAGTTTCTATAGATAAGTGGACTATGCCCCTAGGGTCAGTGCCCCTGGCATACAGCCTAATTCCCAAAGTCGGGCCATACTTAATAATCCAGGCCTGGGGGTTAGGCATAGTTATATTGACCCAATTACAGTTATAAAGTGTGCAATCCCGTGTTTGAAGCACTCTTGATAGATAGAGATGGGTTCCCCTCCCCGAGTTGGAATATGTGGCCCAAAGGACACAACTCCAGTATGGGCAAAACCGTTCACCTATATTTTCACAATCCGCCTTTCCAGCAGAAGGGGTCCCATTGTAACAGCAGGAAGTGGGTATATCAGCACAAGTGTAGTGGGTATGATACACAAGGGTGGTAGTGATTGTTTTACCCCTTAACACAACTTTAAGACACGCAGTGCAATTATTGGGGCATAAGGGATCCGTAGCAGGTGGGATCCCAGATTTTTCTGAGGACATACCCATGTTGGTATTACGGAGAAGGCCCTGTGCCTTTGTTGGTTGTACCGCCTTAGAGGGCGGAACAATGACATGCCGTTATGGATCTTTCCCAACATTAGTCGGCACGGCTATGTCGTCTGTATAACATATGACACCCTCCTTCCCATGACACCGTTTGACAAATGTTGTAAGCCTGAGTATACCTGTACAAGCAGAGCCATTGCAAGGGGTAGGAGCTTTCCAGGTGGAATGTTTACACTGGGACAAAGTGAAATCTGTGCAGGAGGTTGGCTTACCCACCGTATATTTAAGACCTCCCTGACCATTTCGACATTGGGGTTGTAGATGACATTGTTGTCCATCAGAGGGAACTGTCAGCTTACCGTGGGGGGCTTCAGTGTAACACTGTATACCATGATCCCCTGTGCATTTGCGAACTAATGTGTTTTTAGGCACGAGGGAACCTAGTATGTCTTACAGGTACCCAGGGGGTACGTAGAAGATGGCACCTTATGGTGTTGTTCAATACACACTGCCAATATCTTGTCCCTTCATGTTCACACTGAGGGAGATTTGTCACAGAACAACCCGGGAACCTGGTGACACTATAAGTAAAATGTTTCCCATCTGGGTCGCACCATAAAACACATATCACAAGGCCTAATCTCTCTTCCATCATCTATGTAGGGGGGTTCTGTACCCTCAGATGGGTCTGGGGAGTACCACTCCTCCATTGCATCCTCATCCAAGGGGGTCTCCTTATCCAGTTTATTGTTCCTGTTTATCAATACTCCGTATAGATATAGGGAGTTAAGGATAACACTAATAACCAGCAAAACAGTTACCATCCAGACAGAGGGCATAAGCCCCCTGCGGATACATGCGGTTTCTCTTAGCCTTTGACTTGCTTCCATTTTTATAGTGTTGGCCTATTCCCCCCTTTCCAGAAATAACTAAGCCCTGCGCTAAGCCTGAGACCTAAGCTTCCAGGGAAGACCCGTGCGTCGGACGTTAGCTTCCGGGGTAACATCTACAGGGGTCTCCCGGTCTTCGTCTCCCATTGGTAGAGGGACGGCTTCCGGGGCGTCACCACAAGGGGATACAGTCCTGTCTTCGTCTCCCGTAGGTAGAGGGACAGCTTCCGGTGTGTCACCACTAGGGGAGATATTCCTCTTCACCTTACGCAGAACTACTCTAAGTGGAGAATCCGAGCAGGATTCAACTTTCCAACAGGCAGGTGCAGCCAACTTAACTTGGGACCAATGAATCCACGATTTTATTTCGGCCACCTTAACAGCAAGGGGAGAGCACATAACTACAGTATAGGGCCCTTTCCATTTTGGACTCAAAGTCTCCCCTTTCCAATCCTTAACCCAGACCTTCTGCCCCGGGTGTATGTTATGTGGAGCGATGACCAAGACATGGGGCTTACAGGTCAGAACATATTGTTGTAAATTGTGGACTATGACATTAAGGGCCTGTAGTTGTTTCAACCTAACAGTATCAGATATTAACACATCAGCTGGAACATCCAAGTGGGCTAGAGTAGGGACTCGACCATACAATAACTCGAACGGGGAGAGGGAAAGATCCCTCTGGGGTGTACACCTAACGGCAACCAAAGCCATACTTAAAGCATCTGTCCACTTAAGCCGTGTCTCCTGGTATATTTTTGCAAGTTTGTCCTTAATGGTTCTATTAGTACGCTCTACCCTGCCACCAGAGGGGGCATGAAAGCTGCAATGAAGTTTCCAATTGATACCCAATACCTTAGCTAATTGTTGAGTCGCCCTGTGAATGAACTCAGGGCCATTATCAGAGGAAATTCATGATGTGATATAATTCGTGATATAATGTGCAGTAATGCCCGTGCAACCTCACTAGCCTTTTTGGTGCAGGTTGGTATGCACTCAGGCCACCCAGTATATGTGCACACAATAACCAACAGAGCCCTGTAGGGGCCACAGTGAGGCATATCAATGAAATCAACCATTAAAGAATCAAATGGGTAGCAGCCTCTTGGCTGGTGGCCCGGGGTGGTTGCGGACCTCGTCTGGGATTATTAGCTGCACAAACCTCACACCGGGCACATACATTGGCTGCTATACTATTTAGTCTGTTGATATATAATTCCCTTTTCAGTGCTTTTGTTAGAGCCGTCTTTCCTAAGTGCAGCTGGTGGTGTACCTGGCGTACAATATCCCAGGCCATATGTGCAGGCACAAAAACCCTATTATCAGGTGGGATCCTCCAATCCTCTTCTGGATGTGCCTCAAGTGCCTCAATCTGGGCCTTATCATCCTTTGAATAATGGGGCTGGTGGCGATCAGCCGGTTCCCAAACGGCAAGATTCTGTTCAAAGGAGGGGAGTACCCGTTGGGCGGCTTCACGTGCTACCTTATCTGCTGTTTCATTCCCCCGTTGGATGTCCATGACCACCTTACAGTGTCCCCGACAATGCATAACTGCAACTTTCTGTGGGGTTCAGACACTCTCTAGAAGGCGAAGTATCTGGGGGCCATACTTAATATCTCTGCCCCCTGCAGTGATAAGTCCTCTTTCTTTATACAGAGCCCCATGGACCTGAACCGCGAGAAAAGCATACTTAGAGTCTGTATAAATGTAAACAGCCAGCCCTTCGGCCATCTCTAAAGCCCTTGTTAGTGCGTGTAATTCTGCCAACTGTGCACTTGTGCCTGAGGGAAGGGGTTCTGCCTCCCAAATCTCATCTAAAGTGACCACTGCATACCCTGCTTTTCTGACGCCCTCCTGTAGGTAGCTGGTGCCATCAGTGAATAAGGTGTAATCAGGAGTAGGGAGGGGTACATCTGACATGTCTGGGCGACTAGCATATGTCTCCTCTATTGTATGGATGCAATCATGAGTGAGCTCAGTGTTTGGTTCGGGGAGTAGTGTGGCAGGGTTCAATGTGGTTGATTGGATAATGTTAACCAGAGGGTTGTGAGTGATCAATCCCTGGTATTTCAACATACGAGGGTTGGTCAACCACAAATGGCCTCTGGCTTCCAACACAGATTTGAGTGCATGGGGGGTGTAGATATCTAAGTGTTGTCCAAATGTCAATTTACTAGCTTCCTGAGTTAAAACAGCTGTTCCAGCCACTGCCTTGAGGCAAGCAGGCCACCCTTTTGCAACATTATCAAGTTGTTTGGAAAGATAAGCAACAGGGTGGTGCCATGCGCCTATAGTTTGGGTAAGCACACCCACCGCCACATTCTGTTTAGTATCCACAAACAACTGAAACGGTTTATCCAGATCCGGGAGGCCTAAGCTGGGGACCTGCAATAAAGCCTGCTTGAGGGATTTGAAACTAGCTTCCTCCTGCTTTCCCCACTGCAACGGTTCTTTGTCTGCTCCTTTGGTAGCTTCATATAAGGGTTTTGCTATAAGACTAAAATTGGAAATCCAGATGCGGCAAAACCCTGCAGCCCCTAAAAATCCTCTCAGATCCCTTCTGGTTTGTGGTATAGGGAGCTGACATATGGCCTCCTTACGCTCATGGCCTAGAGTACGCTTTCCCTGTTCTATATCATACCCCAAATATCGAACCTTTTGCAGAACTAACTGTGCCTTTTTTCTAGAGGCTTTATATCCCAAATCCTGCAAAAGAGTCAACAACTCATGCGTATTACTCCAGCAAGCATCTTCAGTGTGTCCAGTGACTAATAAGTCATCCACATATTGCAACACCACATCCAGGGGTGGTGTGTTTAAGGCCTCTAAATCTTTGGCCAAGGCAGCCCCAAAAAGAGTTGGTGAGTTTTTAAATCCTTGGGGCAACCTGGTCCAGGTGTACTGCTGCTTGCGACCAGTGGTGGGGTTCTCCCATTCAAAAGCAAACAAGTGTTGACTATTCTCATGTATTGGTATTGTGAAAAAGGCATCTTTCAGATCTATAACTGAGAACCATGTGGCAGCCTGGGGAATAAGGCCCAGTATAACATATGGATTTGGGACCACCGGGTGAATGGTTACTGTACTGATGTTGACCACCCTTAAATCCTGCGCCGGTCTAAAGGGCCTTCCCCCTTTAGGATGGGTAGTATTGGGGTATTCCACAGTGAACTCAGTAGGCACCAGAATACGATGTTCCAAATATAGATCAATAATTTCTTGGATTGCTTGCATAATATGCCTGGGTATGCTCTTTGTCTGATTCTCACAGGCACCCCCATTGGTGCTTTCTCTACCATAATAGGGGGATGGTGGGCAGCAAACCCAGGAGGGTTGTCCTCGGCCCACAACTGAGGAACCTCAAACTGTTTCCATTTATCCTCATCTCCCCCACTCATGTCCCTAGCAACCATAAGCCTCCATCCCTCTTCTAGGGGTACAGACAACTTCACCCTTCCACATCCTAGTCTCATTGACCCATCTTCTTCGAAGGAAATCTGCGCCCGGAGTTTACACAGCAGATCTCTTCCCAACAACGGGATGGGGCAATCAGGCATATACACAAACTGATGTGATATGGCCAGTCCCTTCCTTGTACATGTAAGGGGTTCCAAAAAGGGACGCTGCTGTACACTTCCTGTTGCACCCTGAATATTAATAGTATGCTGGGATGCCTGAGCCAAAGGTTGAGTCAGGACTGATCGGGTAGCTCCAGTGTCCACCAGGAAAGTTACAGGTTTGCCTCCAACATTTAGCCTGACCTTAGGTTCTGGGAGGCTTTCTGTAATTTCTTACAGCGTCGCATCTTGAGCTTTCTAAGCCAAGGAGGGGGGTGATTCAACAAATCAAGCCAGACATTTATGTAGGGGGCCTGGTCTGGATGCCCTAGTGTAGGGTGAAAGACTAAACGGTGTACCTGTACTGTTGTGGGGATATCTAGTGTACCTACAGGAGGCCACCCAAAACCAAATGTGGGCCACTCTGTCTCACAAAATTTCCGTAGTTTCAGTCTACTCCACTTGTAACCATAATCCTGAGACTGATATGCCTCCTTAAAATGCTTCAGCATAACCTCCAATGGGGTCACAGGCTTGCTTCCTCCACCACCCATGAACCACCCAAATAACCAGACAAAACAGATGAGGAAAGGGGATGGAAAGGAGGGTATGGGGTCCCTCATTTTCCGGGCACAATAGGGAGTCACACTCATCCACACCCGACCCAGGGAGCCGGATGCACACGGTCTCCGATGGGAACTGCGGACGCCACTCGCTTTCTACTGGCCCACAGTGCTGGACACTCACAGTCACCAATGGGAACCGCAGTAGTCTTTCACTTCAACCAAACCTGACAATTCCACCCACCTTACCTTAAGAGAGGGTGATCAGTCCTCTCCTCCGTCCCTGCTTACAGGGAGGGATTGTTACCCAAGTTCAATACTTGCCTGCAGGCATCTTCCTTCTCCACAGCTGGCCAGATAATGTCCTGGTCTCCTCACCTCTCACCAGTGGTTCTTGGAAGAATCAATCGCCGACACCAGAGAACAGCAGTCTGAGGAAGTCCCTCGGATTCAAAGGACCGATGGTGCCTGGGATGTTCCCTTCAACTCACTGATACATTGGCAGTCGGGATGGACCCTCCAGAGGGCCTCAGGGCCCCTTGTGTCCCGGCGGAGTCGCCATAAATGTTGCAGCATATCCTGTTTCCAAATCAGGACACAAGACCACGAAAGGTTGGAGAATACAGGTTTTTATTTGTGCACAAAGGTTCAGAGCATTAGCATGGCAAATTCTGAACACCCATCTCTTCCTGAAACATTTCCTTTATACCTAAAATGACATCATCTAGAATCTGGGCGTTATTCTTAACACTATTCACCAAATAAGGACGGTTATACATATTTCTATTACATGTTTCTACATACGGATTATAATAGAGGAAATAAAAAGTTCAGTTAAAAGTTCATTTCAGAGTACAGGTCAAAGTACATATTCAAAGTTTCCAATTATCTTACACCATTTGGTTATTTTCCATTCTTCACTCTTGTTTACAGATATGTGGTTAGCTTTAGTTCCTCAGTACAGTTAGAATATGGGAAGTTACAAATATTCCTTTTGACTCGCTACAGGAAGCATGCAGGTATTTCTTAATATGGCTTGCTTATAGTAACAGAATAATGTTTTAGATATGTTTATATGAAAGATATGAAAGTTTATATTTCATCCTTTTTTCTTCTTTTTTTTTTTAATCTTTTTTCAAATTATTCTTCAAACTTTCTAAAAAATAATTAAAAAACACCCATCCAATCCCACCCCCCACCCATTGCCCGAAAAAACAAAAAAAATGGATGTGTTGTTTTACAATAAATAAATTTTTCCTTCCCAAGCCCCAACCCCCCTTCCTTTTCATTTTTTTTTTCTATTTTTTACCAGGGTCAGGCTGGGTTTTTTTATTTTATTTTAAATTCTAGTTCTGAACCAAAAGAAAAAGAGCCCGAGCGGTCCGATTAAAAAATAGGGGTTTGGGGTTTTTTTTTTTCCATCCACAAAGCGCAGAAAAAACCCGTTAAGAAAAGGGGGAAACCACATAATTCTGTGGACTCATTCTTATTATCCTAGCCAGGCCAGAGGTATACCATACTTCAAACACAAATAGAAACACACTTCACAAGACAAACACAACACACAAAGTTTTGTGGCTTCAGTTAGTTGTTAGATAATATTCCAGTAGAGTTTAGATCTGCCTAACATCTTCATGGATCCTCTTGTCTGTTTTTAAGACCTGTGGGAGAAGTTAGCTTCTAATTTCATCTCTTGCCGTGTGACTGTAAATAAACCAGTTATTCCATCCAAGAGTTTGTATGATTGCTCACACTTACTCGGGTACAACTGATTCTCATGGGCCACCATGCCTCACAACACTCAAACTATGCTGGAGGTCAAGCTCCATCTTGTGCTCAGTTTCACGTAGGTCAAATACCCAGCTTCATCGTGATTCTCAACTCCCTCTCCTCTGTGGATGACAAGAGACATAAGCATGATTTCCCCCTTCTGGTGCACAAACAAAATCTAATGCTAAGTGGGTAGGATATTGCTTCTCCTTGCAATTCTTGAAACAATAGTAATTCCCAATGGATCCCCTGTGGATTTCTATCCATAAAAATCTTCCAAGATAAAGCCTGCTTTAGAAAACAGGCACTGAGTTTCCCTATTGGGGCAGGACACCTCATGTTACTTTGTCTTGCAAACAGCTAATTCTC
>NW_028263174.1:61335-115207 GCF_049901735.1 Notechis scutatus
AATATTGCAGTCAAAACTAGGAGCAAGCATACAGATTTAAGGTACCTAAACGTTAGACAATCTGTGAGAAGTAAAATGATACAGCTGGAGTACTGCATGTCGGAGGACAATGTAGCTGATAATTTTACAAAAGCCCAAGGTGCCAGGAAGCACCAGGAGTGTTGTGAAAACTATGGGGTTAGATTGTAAAGGTATTATATATTTATATCACCCAAAAGGGGAGAATGTTAGGTATAACATTGATACCCAACAAGGTTTGGGTGGATAAATATATAAACTAAGGTATCATAGTTTAAGTGTTTGTAACTTTAAGCACCACACTGCATGTAATTAGCCAATTAAGGGTGCGGTTAGAAACTGCAATAAGAGGAAGCAGGAGAAAGCTTGCTGATTACTGCCTACTGGCTTACTGCCTACTGTTTTACTCTGCTAGGGGTTTATCCCCAAACACTAACAACAATCGAGATCTCTCCTACGTCTTCCTGGTCTCCGTCTTGCTTTGCTTCCTCTGCTCCTTTCTCTTCATTGGTCAACCTGGGAAGCTCACCTGTCTCTTCCGACAAACTACCTTTGCCATTCTCTTTTCCCTGGCAGTTTCCTCTGTCTTGGCAAAAACTGTCATTGTGGTTCTGGCTTTCATGGCTACCAAACCAGAAAACAAGTCAAGGAAACTCTTAGGAAAACCACTGACAAACTCCATTGTCATAGCGTGTCCCCTGGTCCAAGCTGTTCTTTGTGTCATCTGGCTGGTAACCTCCCCTCCATTTCCCAACTTGGACTTCCACTCCTTGACTGGTGAGATCATTTCTGAATGTCAGGAAGGCTCAGCTTTAATGTTTTATGCCAACCTTGCGTACCTGGGCTTCCTGGCCCTCATCAGTTTTACAATGGCCTTTTTGGCTAGGAAATTGCCTGACAGCTTTAACGAAGCCAAGTTTATTACTTTCAGCATGCTGGTCTTTTGCAGTGTTTGGATCTCATTCCTTCCCAGCTATCTGAGCACCAAAGGGAAGTCCATGGTGGCCATGGAGATCTTCTCCATCTTAGCCTCTGATGCTGGTCTCCTGGCTTGCATCTTTTCCCCCAAATGTTACATTATCCTATTTAAGCCCCATCTGAATAGTAGAAAGAATATATTGAGGCCCAAGGATCTCTGATTATATTATGCATTTATGAAATGTAATTACATTGCCACCTAACTTATACACAGGTAACTCCAACTGGATTACAACATTAAAAACCACAACATTAAAAACATTAAAATGCCCTACTCCACCCCAGGTATTGGGAGTCTCTATTCTGATTTTGAACATGTTTCCATTCAATCTCATTTCTAAGAAATAAGGAACTGAGAGGTGCCCTTGTCCATTAAATAATTGGAAATCAAGTGACTTGAATAATCATAGGTTCGTTGTTAATCTGCAATAATCACATTTTTCATTCATGCCCATTGTACCATAGATCCAAAGGTCAACTTGGCAATAAATGTTGGTATTATATATTTAGATATTTGTTTCCAATATGACATTTTCCCACTTTATTTTAATCAAAAGCATTTTTAAGAGTATGTTGGCATTGTTTCACTTTCAGTGTTTTAAGCATGTTTCTTTCCACTGATTCCTGAGGCTTTGCTGAATTCCCTACTAACATTTTCTTTCAATTAATTCTATTAATTCCAGCATTGACCTGAGAAGAAGGCCTGATGGTTATTGCTTCTCCTTGGTTTCTGGCTCCTTGGTTTACTCAGTTGCTGCCTCCTTTTCAGTTGCTTCTTCTCATCAGGAAGTCTATCTTTTAGTTTCCTTCTTTCTCTGATGCCTGGGCTTTGGCTCTGTTTATTTAGCCTCTTCCTCATGAGGCCTCGCAAACTCTTCTTATTTTGTTTTGATTTCATCTGGAGCTCCTTCCCTTCATGCTGAATCCTCCTAAGATGCTGACTTTAAGCAAATCCCCTGGATGTTTGTGAAGGAACCGTGGTTATTATTGTGTGGTGGAACAGGAGGACTAGCGAGTCATGGCAAAACCTCACTAATATCATCATATTGTAGGGGGGAAACCCTCATAGAAGAATGAAATATTTTGAGGAATATTCAAAAGGTGAGATATTATATTTCTGCAAAGGGGGAAATGGAGAAACATGCAAATGGAGAAACATGTTTTTAAAGGCAGGAAGCAGCCCCCCAAGTCTTTCTTAATAGCCACCCCCAGCAAATATTTG
Source organism: Notechis scutatus (assembly GCF_049901735.1). NCBI lineage: Eukaryota > Metazoa > Chordata > Lepidosauria > Squamata > Elapidae > Notechis > Notechis scutatus. The sequence continues at coordinate 63,554 of NW_028263174.1, forward strand.
GTGCCCATTAAGAAAGATTGGGCAAGCCTATCTACAAAACAAAAGACCTTCAGCTTCAGGGTGTTTGGATTAAGAAGAACAGGACATGATCCTTCAGGACACAATAGGATTAACCCACTACCATTTAGCAGAAGGCACAGAGCTCACTACATTGTGCAATCTCCTATAAGGGCATTTCAGACACTGTACAACCCCACTCTGAAATTTATAAAGATCCATCCACTCATACAACCATTTAGCCAGCTGCATCAGAACCACAAATCCTGGTGGTTCTGTTTATCAATAAATGGACCTTTCTTTCCAATCAGCGTCCAGCCTCCATTTTATTTCCAGCATCTTTCTCCCAGCATGGAACTGAACCAGATGGATTTTTATTTCCAACAATAAGTCCTGACCACAAATAGAGAAGGCCTCCTGAAGCCAGGGCTGTCTTAATGCATGGCCCTGATGGGCACTTGCCCATGAGCCCCACGAGCATAGGGCCCCATACTAATCTGTATATGTTAACTCTTCAATGCACCTTGTATCATGTAAATACAGCAACAGATGTATTACCTTTTACTGCATTTTTATTAACACTAACATGCAAATATATGTTTGATTTTATTGACCATTGACATTTTTATTCCTGTGAGTTGTTGTCATAGGGGCTCCAGTACACTGCTTTGCCCAAGGCCCATAATGCTGTTAAGATGGCCCTGCCTGAGGCACTTTGAAAATCAGGGATTTGGGCTCAGTTTGTTCCCTCCAACCAACATTGATTAGAACCAGCTTCAGAAAAAGGAGAAAACCACATAATTCTGTGGACTCATTCTTGTTATCGTAGCCAGGCCAGAGGTATACCATACTTTAAACACAAACAGAAGCATACTTCACAAGTCAAACACAACACAGAAAGTTTTGTGGCTTCAGTTTAGTGTTTAGATAATATTCCAGTAGAGTTTAGATCTGCTTAACAACTTCATGGATCCTCTTGTCCATTTTTAAGACCTGTGAGAGAAGTTAGTTTCTAATTTCACCTCCTGCCATGTGGCTGTAAATAAACCAGTTGTTCCATCCAAGCATTGGTATGATTGCTCACACTTACTCAGGTACAACTGATTCTCATGGGCCACTATGCCTCACAATGCTCAAACTATGCCAGAGGCCAAACTCCATCTTGTGTACAAGTGCTCAGTTTCACATAGGTCAAATGCCCAACCTCATCATGATTCTCAACTTCCTCTGCTCTATGGATAACAAGAGACATAAACATGATTTTCCCCTTCTGGTGCACAAACAAAATCTAATGCTAAGTGGGTAGGATATTGCTTCTCCATGCAATTATTGAAAGAATAGTAATTCCCAAAAAATCTTCCAAGATAAAAACCTACTTCAGAAAACATGTACTGAGTTTCCTTTTGGGGCAGGACACGTCATGTTACTTTGTCTTGCAAACAGCTAATTCTTTGGTTTAGTGTGACTCAGCTGGCATTAATTTTCTCTTTGGCCATAGCACAAACATAGGTAAGAGAAAGCATGGTTGGTATAAATTTCCCCTAAGACCATCCAGGTTGCAGGGCTGGGTTCTATTCTGCTAAAGCTCTGGTGAGATTTCAGGTGCAATTCTGTTTTTGCACAAATCTTGATTTCTGGGAAGGGGACCAGAATGATTGGGCTGCCTCTCCTGCTGCTGCTGCTATTCTTCTGGCTGCTGCCTCCAACTTCTGCAAAGAGAATTCCAGTCACTTGTGAATCAGCCAATACTTTCCAGTTTCAGCAAGACTATCACACGCCTGCAGATTTCATGACTGATGGGAATTTGTTCCTGACAAACATGATTTACTTTGACCACACAGACGTTAAAAAAAAACAAAAACATCCACGATTTCTTTTACGCTGGTGTAAGTTTCACCTGGGGTGGAAAGAGATGTGTGATGGTTTCAGATTCAAGGTCCCCCTTCAGAATTACTTGTCCTAGTGGCCTTTGCAAGTCCTAGTGTAGCTCAGATCTTCGTGCTTTTCACAATAAAGGGTCACCTTAATGGTGAGATGGATGACATGCAAATGGAGTAAATATTTTTTTTAAAAAAATAATCTCCAATTGCTGATCTTTTCAGAACTCATCATCAGGAAAATGATAAACCACAACTGAGGAGGGCAACAGATTTGAAAGTCTGCTGGCCTTGAGAAGAAGTTGAACTGTAATATTAATCGGGATAGAAAGTCATGGTGGAAAGCTCAAATAAAAACTTGTTTCTTTTCCAGTGTGGGACACTGAAAAAAAAATAAAACTCAGTTTTAGAATCTGCAGTGCTCATAACTGATGGCCTTCTATATATCTATGCTGTCTGTCACACACAGACACAGACACAGACACACACACACACACACACACACAAACACACACACACTGGAGTTTTGTGTTCAGCAGGATTGGAAAAGCTGCTCTGTTAAGTTTGGCGAATAATGGAGACCAGACATCTGACAAGTGACTTCAACTCTTTAATAACAGTAGATAGAACAGAACAGAGCAAGGCTATGGGTAAAAGTAACCCTTTTATAGGGCTGGCTGCTACCTTATTAACCAATAATATGTGCAACAAGTTCAACTAATACCCAATAAGAAGTGTCCTAAAATTGGCCAATCAGGGACTTGTTATGGACCAATCCTTGTTCGTTGTTTTAAGGACCAATCAGGTGTGCAGGCTTTCAAAACCTGCTTTGCATTTGGGCTAGTTACTTTTTTATTGATTCACAACACCCCTCCCCTTGGGTTCCGTTTGAGGAGCTGTAACAAAATCCTCAAGATAGACAGGCCGTTTGGTCTGTCTGGATGATTTCCATGGTTCCACCGGGTTAGGCCTAAAGTCCGGTTCCGGTGGAGCGTTTGGATGATCTCTGTTAAGCTCCGTTTCGCTGCACGGAATTTCCGTGTTGCTTTCGTTGAGGTTGTCCCCACCAATCAGTGTTTCTTCGGGTTTCGCAGTTCGGTTTCCCCGTGTTCACGTCCCATGGGAAAGTCAACTCCCTCCCTGCTTCGATTCCCGGTACTTCGCTGGGCCGTAGGGTTTCCGTTGGCCTGCTATCTGTCATATCGAGGTCAATTTCCTCGATATTTCCTCCCCCTCAGTTGGTGAACCCGGGAGCCATGGGCGCTGGGTGGTAATCTCGAACGGAGTTGGTCTATGTGGCGTTTCCACACCCTCCCATCGTCTGTTAGCAGGCGGTAAGATCTAGGCCCTGTGAGGTGGGTGACGGTTGCGGGTATCCACAAAGGGTCGCCGGAGAAGTTTCTGGCAAAGATTAAATCGCCTACCTTAAATTCCCGGCATTTGCTGCTGGAGCCGAAAGGCTTTTCAGGTGCGTATGCGGGTGGAGCCGGTCAAGGTGCGATCATAGTTTCCGCCCATGAGAAGTTCGGTGGCGTTTTGTTGGTAACGCTGTGGGGCGTGATGTGCTGCAACAATAAAATTCGATTGATTTTTCATCGATGTTTCCGAATTCCATTTTGTGGAGGGTCTTTTTACAAACTGTACCATGCGCTCTGCACGTCCGTTCGCCGCAGGGTGCGCGGGCGAGGTTAGCGCATGGCGGATGCCCCAGTCAGCAAGATATTGTTCAAATGGTAATGCTGTGAACTGTGGGCGTTATCCGAGACCAGAACGTCCGGAAAACCATGTGTGGCAAATAGCCTGTTTAATTTGTTGATAACTGAGTCCGTTGTAGTTGTGTTCATTCGATGGATCTCGAGCCAATTTGAATAGGCGTTGACAGTAATAAGGAAAGTGTGCCCTTTTGTAGGCCCCGCAAAGTCAATATGAATACGGGACCATGGTCCCCTCGGAGTTTCCCATTCGGTTGGGCTTGCTTTAGGTGGGGCGTTGCTGATGTCCTGGCAACGTTGACAAGTAGCGACCCAGGCCTCGATTCTTTTGTCGATTCCGGCCACCAGGCGTAGCTCGTGCGAGTGCTTTCATCCACACGATGCCCAGATGTCCGTCGTGCAATACCGCTAAAACAGTTCGTTGTAGTTTGTCCGGGATTACTACTCTATCGCCCCACAAGATGCAGCCCTTTGGGAAAACAGTTCGGTTTGGCGGGCTTTGAAAGGCGCCATTCAGGTGATAGTTGTTCTGTTGGCCAACTACATTCAACCCAGCGTAGGATGTGTTGCAGGACCGGATCTCGTTTTGTTTCGAGGGCAATGTCTCTCGCCGTCAGTGGCGGCGCGTGTAGAGCCTCAATTTGCAGCGTTGTGATGGTTGGGGCTGGATCTTCAACCGATTCTGGGAGCGGCGTTCTGCTCAATGCATCAGCGTGAGAATTGATTTCCCGGGCGGTGTTGCAAGGTGTAGTTGTACGCCGCCAAGAATTCAGACCAGCGGGTCATTCTGGGGGACAATATATACGGGGTTGGTTTATTTCCGCAATAATCCCCAGTAGTGGTTTATGATCAGTAATTATTGTAAACGCACGCCCATACACATATTCATGAAATCGTTTAACTGCAGCCACAATAGCTAAAGCTTCTTTATCCAGCTGACTATAATTTCTTTCAGCTTTAGCTAAAGTTCGCGAAAAAACGCGACGGGAGCTTCTGCTCTGTTCGGTAATATGTGGGCCAGGATTGCTCCAACCCCAAAAGGTGAGGCGTCACAAGTAATAGTTAGCGGCAGAGTCTCATTGTACTGCATAAGTACAGAATCAGAAGTTAGCAATTTCTTTACTTGTTGGAAAGCGTATTGTTCACGTTGTACCCAAACCCACATTGCTTTTTTGTCTAAGAGTCTATGTAATGGTTCAGCTACCGTTGCTTTATTGGGTAAAAAGACGTTATAAAAATTGATAAGTCCAAGGAACACCTGTAAATCTGCCTTGTTCCTTGGAGTGGGGGCCTTCTTAATTGCCTTTAATTTGTCCTCAGTGGGATGGATTCCTTGACTGTCCAGGAGGTATCCCAGAAACTCCACCCTTTCGGTACATAACTGGCATTTATTTTTTTAACTTTGAGGCCTGCGTCTTGGAACCTTTGTAAGACCACCGGAGTCGCTTTTCTAGAATGTCTCTGTTAGGGGCGGCGATGAGTACATCGTCGAAATATGGTACGACCCTCTTATTCCTTGTAACAGCCTTTCCATTAAGCTCTGAAAGATTCCTGGAGCGACGCTCACCCCGAACTGGAGCCGGTTGCATTTAAATGCGCCCTATGCGTGACGATAGTTTGCGCCCGCGGTGGCCGGATCTACAGGCAATTGTTGATACGCCTGCGCTAGGTCTAGTTTAGCGAAAACTTTCCCGCCACCCAGGGAATGGAGCAGGTGTTGCACTACCGGTACTGGATATGCACTTTGCTGAAGTGCGTGGTTTAGGTGGCCCGGTAATCTCCGCAAATTCTCAGTGACCCATCAGGCTTGATAGGTGTCACTATTGGGGTTTCCCACCGGGCGTGGTCGGTGGGTTCCAGCACGCCCTGTGCTATTAGCTTATCGAGTTGTTCGTCGATTTTAGGTTTCAGGGCGAACGGCACCGACGCGGCTTAAGGCGGATGGGTGCTACCTCAGGGTTCAAGTTAAATGAGATCGGGGTCCCCTTGTACTTGCCTAGTCCGTTCGCGAAAACGTCTTGGAATTCTTGCACGAGGGCTTCCTCCCAATCGTTGCTCTCGGCACGGTGGACTCCGGCACAGTGATTCCGAGCGGTCTGAACCATTGCAGGCCTAAAAGACTAGGCCGGTCACGGTCCACGACAGTCAGTGGCAGTGCGACGGTGCGGTCCTTGAAAGAGACCTGAATCAGCGGGACCCGACAACGGGAATTCGGTTACCCTGGTAATCTTTGAGTATAACCCTTTGAGGGTTGAGGTCTTGGCGGCGAATCGTCGGAATGAGCTGTTGGAGCGTCTTCCAGGACACCATCGAGAGGGATGATCCTGAGTCCACCTCCATTACACAAGGTTTGTTTTCGATAGCGACCTTCACTCTGATTTCCCGGCATCAAGGGATGTAGCATGGCCTATGGTAATTGTCTGGTGGGTCTCTTCCCACCTGGTTGAAGTGGTGGACGGTTTGTTTCTGTAGGAGTGGCTTCCCCATTGGTGATTCAGTTTGTCTCGGGTGTGTCGAAGAATTCTGAAGACTGGCATTCGCCTGTCGGGGTTTGGAGTTGGAGTTTTGTTTGCTTCTGCAAACCTTGCGATGTGACCTCTTTTCCCGAAACGCGGCAGAGTGCGTCGAGGAATTTGCAGCTGGATCGTGGGTGATTCGCTCCACATCCTGCACAAGGTCGAAATGAGCGTTGTGTGGACTGGTCTCGTCCGCTCGGAGTCGGTTGACCTCTTCCTCATCGCTTTCTGATGGGGATTCTAGGTCTTCGTGGTGAGTCGATACCGGGTGTTTCTCTGAGCGAGGCGAGGTATCGTTGGCGAGTTGGCGTAGCGGTGCGCTGGTGCGGCACATTCGGCTGCCGACTTTTTGGTTGCTTCCGCTGCAGTGGCTTCTTTAAGGGCATCGGTGAGGCTGATGTCCCCTTAGCCATGATTTTACTCTGGATCGTGCAGTCTTCTAGGCCCAGAACTAGGCGGTCTCGGAGGGCTTCTTCTAAGTTAGAGAATCGCAGAGGCCTCCAAGGTTGCGGAGGTCTGCGACGTAGTTGGCAAGGCTTTCGCCTTTCCGTTGGTCCCTCTGGTAATATTCGTGTCTTCTGACTAAGGTGGGCACGGTGGGTGCGTAGTGGGCCCGTAGCAAAGGCTCGAGGATGTCCCAGTCCATCGCTTTACTTCGCTGGCTTGGCAAGTGATTTTGCCATTTTAAACACGGTCGGCCCGCAGTGGGTTAGAAATATAGCTCTTTTTTTGCTGGTTGTAGCATCTTTCAAATTGTTGGTCTCCAGAAACATCTGGAACCTATCCATGTATGACTCCCAGTCTTCGGTTTCTGGGTCGAATGGAGCGGGTGGTACGGCACCGCTGGCCATGTTGCCGTTGATAGTGCGTGTTCGACCACGTGCTCTGTTGGTTGCTCTGTAGATCAGTCAGCTCTTCGGTCTCCGTATCCCACCCTCGTCGCCAGTGTTAAGTTTGGCGAATAATGGAGACCAGACATCTGACAAGTGACTTCAACTCTTTAATAACAGTAGATAGAACAGAACAGAGCAAGGCTATGGGCAGCAGTAACCCTTTTATAGGGCTGGCTGCTACCTTATTAACCAATAATATGTGCAACAAGTTCAACTAATACCCAATAAGAAGTGTCCTAAAATTGGCCAATCAGGGACTTGTTATGGACCAATCCTTGTTCGTTGTTTTAAGGACCAATCAGGTGTGCAGGCTTTCAAAACCTGCTTTGCATTTGGGCTAGTTACTTTTTTATTGATTCACAACATGCTCAAAGACACAGCCAAATTGATTTGGGTTGTAAAAGAACAACTGGGAAGGATTGCAGTCACTGGACGAAAGTAATGAGGGAGAAATGACAGAGAGATATTCAACCTTCTCTCCTTTCTTGCAAAGCCATCCAAGGGCTTTCATTTATTAATTTTTTAAATGCTAACCTAACAAAACATGGGACTTGTTGGTCTAAAGAATAGTGAAATGAGGCAAGGCAAACTCCACCACCTATAGAACTTGTTCCATAATGATTTTTCTCACTATAGGCCCCTAAGCAAGAGCTACCAGCATTTCCTGACCTTGAAGTTTGGAGTCAGAGAGGTGAACAGGAATCTGATTCTGCTCCCAAACATCACCCTTGGCTTCCGCATTTATGACAATGATGACACTGAGAGGAATATTTATCTCGTGAGCTTCTCCTAGCTCTCCACACGAGGCCAAATGGTTCCAGGTTACAAAGGTGACAGGCAGGGCCCTCTGCTCTCTGTCATTGGGGGTCTCAACCCCAAATCCTCAAGGCAGATGGCCTCCATCCTCAGCCCCTTCAAGGTCCCTCAGGTAAGGAGGCTCCACTGGATGCAACATGAGGTAGACAAACAACAGAAGCACCCTGAAGGCAAATATGAAACCAAAGGTGTTTGGTGGTGGGAAAGGCACTTCATGGATACAGGTGAAATTCAAAAAATTAGAATATCGTACAAAAGTTCATTTATTTCAGTAATGCAACTTAAAAGGTGAAACTAATATATGAGATAGACTCATTACATGCAAAGCAAGATAATTCAAGCCATGATTTGTCATAATTGAAATGATTATGGCTTACAGCTCATGAAAACCCCAAATCCACAATCTCAGAAAATTAGAATATTACATGCAATCAATAAAACAAAGATTGTACATAGAACAATATCGGACCTCTGAAAAGTATAAGATTGCATATGTACTCAGTACTTGGTATGGGCCCCTTTTGCAGCAATTACTTCCTCAATGTGGCGTGGCATGGAAGCTATCAGCCTGTGGCACTGCTGAGGTGTTATGGAAGACCAGGATGCTTCAATAGCAGCCTTATGCTCTTCTGCATTGGTCGGTCTCATGTCTCTCATCTTTCTCTTGACAATGCCCCATAGATTCTCTATGGGGTTGAGGTCAGGTGAGTTTGCTGGCCAATCGAGCACAGTAATCCCATGGTCATTGAACCAGGTTTTGGTGCTTTTGGCAGTGTGGGCAGGTGCCAAGTCCTGCTGGAAAATGACGTCAGCATCCCCATAAAGCTGTCTGCAGAAGGAAGCATGAAGTGCTCCCAAATCTCCTGGTAGACAGCTGCGTTGACCCTGGACTTAATGAATCACAGTGGACCAACACCAGCAGATGACATGGCTCCCTAAGTCAACACAAACTGTGGAAACTTCACACTGGATCTTCAAGCATCTTGCAGTGTGTGCCTCTCCATTCTTCCTCCAGACTCTGGGTCCTTGGTTTCCAAATGAGATGCAAAAGTTGCTCTCATCAGAAAACAGGACTTTGGACCACTGAGCAACAGATCAGTTCTTTTTTTCTTTAGCTCAGGTAAGATGCTTTTGGCATTGTTTGTTGTTCAGGAGCGGCTTGACAAGAGGAATATGACATTTGAAGCCCATTACTTTGCTTTGAAAAAAAAACCCTCACTTTTTCCAGCTTGGTGTTGGCTTTGAGTTCTCTCAGGGAGACAGAAGAATTTATCCTTCCTTCATTTGAATTAATCCCGAGGAATTTCATCAGTACTTCAAAACCTCCTCCCAGAGAGGAGCAACTTTCTTTTTAAAAGAAAGGCGACACTATAGTTATTGCGTTCTGAAGGGACTGAGCTGAAGTCTTCACTCCGGTCCATGGTTCCAGTGGGAACATGGACCACTCCTATTGGCTGATGCCATTTGACAGCTGGCTATAAAAGGGAGCTGTCAAATGGCATCAGCTGTTGCCCGCCAGCTGGATGCCCTGTTAGCACAGCAGTCGCGGTAACCCTTTATTGTTAAAATGAAGTTTAAAAGTTGCTCTGCGTTGCCTCAGTCATTTTGCCGCTCACTCTATAATAGTGCCTTGCATACCAAAACAACTAGACACAAGGACAGTTTTTTTCCCGTCATGCCATCAATCTGCTAAAGAACTGATTTCCACAACATTGTCCAACTATCTAGTAAGGCTGTATTACTATTCTTCTTCTCATATTTCCTATTGCCTATCTTCTTACAACTTTGAGGCTTGTATCTTATGAATTATATTGTTTTATTTAGCATCCTAGTGTGATTTATGTTGATTGCTTATTTAGTATCCTATGACTATTACTAAGTGTTGTATCTTATGATTGATGATTGTATTTTATGATCATAATTTATTTCTTGTTGCTTGTATGTACACTGAGAGCTTCTGCATCGGAGACAAATTTCTTGTGTGTCCAATCACACTTGGCCAATAAAGAATTCTATTCTGTTCTGTTCTATTGCTATTCTGTCCTGTCCTGTCCCATTCTATTCTGGACAATGTTTTTAATGTTAGGTGTCCAGCCACATTTCAATGAAACAGAGAGCTGCCAGTTTAAAAAGTCTAAGGTGCTTCTATTTAAAAATAGTTATTTATCTATCTTATTTACAGATGAGTGAAGATTAGTTAAATGCAGAGAGGGGAGATTTGCTTCCTGAGCCTTTGTAATATGGCTCCTCTCTTGCTGCTCTTTCTCCTTCTTTTGTTCTTCTTCTGCTTCTTTGTCTCTGCAGGGCTGTAATATTACTATTAATCTTCTCATTGTTTCTATCACCTATCTCCTCCCAGTTGTGACTGTATGACTGTAACTTTGCTGCTTGTACCCTTACAATTTATATTGACTGTTTCCTAGTATGATTTGATTGCTTATTTGTACCCTATGACTATCATTAAGTGTTGCACTTTATGATTCTTGGCTAATGTATCTTTCCTTTTTATGTACACTGAGAGCATTTGCACCAAGACAAATTCCTTGTGTATCTAATCACACTTGGCCAATAAAGAATTCATTCATTCATTCATTCAATTCATTCATTCATTCATTCATTTCCAGGGAGAGGTAATGTAAAATCCTAAAACAAACTTCAGGCTTGAAATCAGCAGGGTTCATAAATATTGGCCGTTAATAAATCTAAGCTGTGACTACCACTGGAGTCTTGTGAAGAATTTGCTTGCCCAAATTAATTTGGCTGCTTTTTTATTTTTTATTTTATTTGGTTTCTCAATTGCTTACAAGATAATACGTATAAGTAAAAACATAGTTATGAATACATGGATACATATAAGAAAAATAAAAGAAACAATAGGACAGGGACAGTAGGCATGTTGGTGCGCTTATGCACGCCCCCTACAGACCCCTTAGGAAAGGGGTGAGGTCAATAGTAGAAAGTCTAAGGTTAAAGTTTTTGGGGTTTGGGGAAGAAACCAGAGTCAGATAGAGTATTCCAGACATTGACCACTCTGTTGCTGAAGTCCTATTTCCTGCAATCAAGTTTGGTGAGATTAACCTTGAGTTTGTATCTATTGTTTGTCGTGTACTACTGAATCAAAGGCTTTACAGAACTCTATGTAGATTGTGTCTATTGTTTTGCCCTGATCGAGTTGTGTCGTCCATATGTTTTTGCAGTGTAAGAGTTGCAGATTACAGGATAGTTTTTTTCTGAAACCAAATTGTTTATTAGAAAGTAGGCTGTTTGTCTCTAAGTGGAGGATGATGGATTGGTTAATAATTGATTCCATGACTTTACAGGTGACGCAGCATAAGGAGATTGGTCTGTAATTTTCAACTAGTCTGGGGTCTCCCTTTCTGAAGATGGAGATGACCGTGGCTTGTGACCATAGTTTTGGCAAGGAGATGGTCCTGAAAGATTTTCCAAAGATTATGCTTAAAGGTTCGGCTATGGCAGTAGATAGCTTTTTAAAGAAGTAGGCACATATTCCATCCAGTCCAATAGATAGAGATCATTTTAGATTGCATAGTGCTTGTTCAATATTGTCTTCTGTAAAATCTATATGAATTAGATCATTGTAGTTGTTTGTGATTTGACTAGGAAATACTGGGCATGATCCATTGCTGTTTACAAATACTGAGCCAAAGAATGTGTTTAAGAGCTTGGCTTTGATGGTGTCATCATTGCAGTCTTTACCATTAGGTCCTTTCAAGGGTGGGATGGACCTTGAGTCTTTTAGTTTGTTGTTTACAAAATTGTAGAAAGCTTCTGGTTTGAGCTTCTTCGGCGACAGACCGAAATCTGCGATTATGCACAGTTTCGATCTGTGCTTGCCACTGGAGCACCCCAAGCCGGCTGGTTTCAGGGCTAAGCCATCCCGTAGAGGTGGTGAAGAGGGGGGAGAGAGGCATCTCTCCTCCCAGCTGGTCATTACTCCCTTTCCCGAAGGCGGTTGCAGCGGTGGTCAGAAAGAAGAACTCAACCAGAAAAGAATGTGCAGGAGGAAGAGAAAGTTTTGGCTGACCGGGTCGAACTGGAAAAGCAACAATATAAGGTACCCTGGAATTTGAATTATAAAGAACAACATTGTTCCCAAAGAAGACTTTGAAGCTGTGAATAAAAGAGGGAAGGGAAAGGATTTTGTTTTTTTTATTTTTTATTTTCTTCCCTATATTGATTTAAGCAAGAAACCGGCAAAAATCCACTTTGACATTAACAGGTATTTAAGCTGAAAATAAAATGTCAAAGGGATAATAAAGATTTCTGGATTCTCAAAAAAATTTAAATGAAGGGGAAAAAACAAAAGGCTGGGATCTGGAAAAATGGAGGAGACCACCTGGAAGTGAAAGGAATTAACAGTGAAACTTTAACAAGATTTCTAAAAGATACATTTTTAACTGAAACATTGTAACAAGATAAGAGAACCCCAGGAAGAGAAAGTGTAAAAAGAAGCAAGAAGAAACAGCTTTGGATTACTTGGTGATTTTTGAATTTTTGGCTATTGGATCTAAAGGACTAAAATTAACCAGGTGCTTGTTTAAAAGTTTTTAAAATGGTATCACTCTTGGAAGAATTGAGAATGGAACTTAAAAAACAAAAAGAAGATGCACAAGAAGGAAGAGGTTCTTTCGGCTTTGTATCTCAATTTTTAGAAGTGGAGATCCTGAACTATGAGAAACAACAAGAAATGCCTGTAGAAGGGCTGGACAAAGAAGAAGCCATTTTCAATGACCAAGTATTTCTATGTGGGGAAAAGAAAGGAAAGGGGGGGGGGGAAGAGAATGAAAAATTTAAGATCTGAAAAAACTCCCCCAAAAAGAATAGTTTGAAAAGTAATTACAACATTAGGAAGAAATAGAAGAGAGGATTACAGAAGAGAGAATCAGAACTAGAGAGAGAAGGGATCAAAAAGGGAAGGGAGAAGAAGAGGGAGAAGAGGGAAAGGAAAAGAAATTATAAAGGACAGAATCAGGACATAGAGAAACAGGGAAAACATACAAGACACAGAGATAATGGGTGAAAACTTAATTGAAAGGGGGATTCTGCAAGGGTACATAAGATAGTATTGTTATATTAGAAATAGAAATGAACTTTGAAAATATGAAACAAGTGTGATTAAAATGATAGATAAAATACTCATTGTAATGTAATGGAATGTTTAAATAAATAAATGAAATAAAGAGAATGAGAGAATGAAATTAGGAAAGGAGGGGAACATTTTAATTATTATAAATGTGTTATAAAAATTTAAGTGAAGAGGAATATGAAAGAAACATGAAAAAATTATGGAAATATTATAAGTGTTCCTAGAAGTATGATATCCTATTGAAAAGAAATGTTAAAAATGTCAAAGATTATAACTAACATTAATAATAGAGCTGAATTGGAATAAAATAAGTATTATTGTTATATATATATTTTCTCTTTAAGAACAGTGCGTATTTTAAGAATGTACCAAGCAGAATTTGACTGGAAGTTATGTGTTATATTAAAACTAAAATCTTATGGTATCTCTGGACACCTGCATAACTGGATAGAAGCATTCCTGTCAAACAGACAACAAATGGTCAAAATTGGGAGCATCCTCTCAAATTCTGTACCTGTCAACAGTGGTGTCCACCCAAGGCAGGACCAACTCTCTTCATACTCTACATAAATGACCTCTGTGATCATACTAAGAGCAACTGAGTTCTCTTTGCTGACAATGTAAAGCTATTCAACACCACAGACAATACTGCTACCCTTCAAAAAGACCTTGACTATGTATCAGAATGCTCAAACAAATGGCAACTTCAGATCTCAACAAATAAATGCTCTGTCTTACATATTGGCAAAAAATTTTGCAGAAAATAAAATACAAGCTGAATAGTCAAGACCTTGTTGATGATCCAAACTCTGTCAAGGATCTTGGAGTACTCATCTCTAATGATCTAAGTGCTAGAGCCCACTGTAACTACATAGCCAAGAAGGCATTAAGAGTTGTTAACCTAATCTTACGTAGCTTTTTCTCTGGTAATATCACACTACTAACGAGAGCATGCAAAATATTTGCTAGACCAATACTTGAATACAGCTCATCAGTCTGGAACCCGCATTATGTGTCTGATATTAACACAGTTGAGAAAGTCCAGAAATATTTCACAAGAAGAGTTCTCCACTCCTCTACTCATTGCAGAATACCTTATGCCACCAGACTCGAAATTCTAGACCTAGAAAATCTAGAACTACGCCACCTTCGGTCCGATCTAAGTATGGTATATAAAATCATACATTGCAATGTCCTACCTGTCAATGAATACTTCAGCTTCAACCATAACAACACAAGAGCAAACAATAGCTACAAAGTCAAGGTTAATTGCACCAAACTTGATTGCAGGAAATACAAGTTCAGCAACAGAGTGGTCAATGTCTGGAATACTCTACCTGACTCTGTGGTTTCTTCCCCAAACCCCCAAAACCTTAGACTGTCTACTATTGACCTCACCCCTTTCCTAAGAGGACTGTAGGGGGCATGCATAAGCGCACCAATCGTGCCTACCGTCTCTGTCCTATTGTTTCTTTTTAATAAGCAGAACAAGCATAAAGGGCGAATTTCCATTTTTCCCACCTTTTTCTTCTGTGCATTCTGTATAGTGTTTAATTTACCTCATGATGTTTCTTGTTCTTATTTCTCGTTCCTGTCTCTTATTCCTTTTGGCAACATGCCAACCCTTACAACCTTCAGGGTGCTACAACTCCCTCTCACCTTTCACTTCATTTTTAACACTACTTGCATCTTTATAAGTTTTATATATTGCTTTTATGTTTTTAATACTTTACTTAAACACCGTTCAGTGTCCCTGAGGGAGATGGACACCTTAAAATATGATAAATAAATAAATCAAAATAAACCTTCCAAAAGATGAGAGCAGAGGTGGTATTCAATAGGTTTCTGACCAGTTCTGGAGAACTGGTAGTGGAAATTTTGAATAGTTCGGAGAACTGGCAAATCCTACTTCTGACTGGCCCTGGCACCATCTATTCTCTGCCTCCCATTGAGTCCCAGCTGATCGGCCGGGTCTTCTTTGGTTGCCCTGCACAGGAGAACAGAGCTGGAAAGCAGGTTAGTGGGGTGGGGAGGGAATGGAGATTTTACAGTATCCTTCCCCTGCCATGCCCACTAAGCCACACCCACCAAGCCATGCCACACTCACCAAGCCACACCCACAGAACCAGTAGTAAAAAGTTTTTAATCCCACTATTGGATGAGAGCCGCCATGGAAAAGGCCTCCATCCTGGATCCCAGCAGGTGGGACTCTTTGGCAGGCAGGGTTTGTAATATGCCCATCCTGGCAGTCTAGATGGGACAGGTAAGATGTAACCAGGCAGAGAAAGTCCCTAAAAATCCCATCCATGTGGAGCATTAAAGGTCAAAGCCAGCACCTGGATCTGAACCTGGAATCAAATGAGCAATCTCTGCACTTCACAGAGCAATTGTGTAACATGTCGTATTCTAGGAGCCCATAGAACGGACTGCAACTGCCCCATTTCGCACCAGTAGAAACTCCCAAATGCCGTTCAGGGGAGCCCCATGTAGAGGGCACTACAGTAGTCTATTCAGGTGGTGAACAGGCAATGAATAACTGTGAGCAGAGCACACAGACACAACACAAACCTCAGCAAAGGACCCCCAAGTCACAACTGTCCTCTACTCTTGTAAATAAAGGGACCCCAGGAGGCAGATGAACACTGGAGCTGTTACGATCCCTCCGTCTATTATTCTCTTTTCTGGTTTTAGTTCTGCTCTTATAATATCTAATTCTTTTTAATTATTATTACTTAAAGGTTCTAAACAAGGATTGTCTTCCTTATTTGCAGCTCCTATTGGATTGCTCAATGCTGCTCAGAATGACTTTGCATAAGATGGGTGTCCATATAACATTGGATCAATCAATCCATTCCATCCCTTGTCTTGTTGGTATAACAAAGCCATTCATTCCATTTGAACATTGGTATAATTGCTCACACTTCCTAGGGTACAGATGACTGCCATCGTGCCTCAGTAGTACGCATTCTATCTGAACATACTAGGGCACCGGCCAAACTCCATCTTGTGTGCAGGTGTTCACTTTCAAGTTAGTCAAAACTTCAACTTCACCTTAACTCCCAAATCCATCTGCTCTGTGGATTAGCAACAAGAGACACAAACATGTTTTTCCCTATCTGATGTTCAAAAACATCTGTTGCTGAGTGGGTAGGACAGTAACTTTTCCTTGCAATTATCAGAAGAACAGTAATCCTCAATGTATCCCCTGAAGATTTCAACCCATGGAAAACCTACTTTTAAAATAGGCTCTTGAGTTTTCCCAGTGAGGATTGGGGGAACTTGCTTGTCTTCCAAAGAGATAACTCTGGAGTTCGGTGAGACTCGGCTGGTCTTTGTGTAAAGCACAACACGGGTAAGAGAAAGCATGGTTGATATAATAGAAGAAGTGTATTGGTTGATTGGCCTTGCAACCTTATCCTTACAATAAAATAAAACACAGCACATGATCCAATTTTGGAATAAGACAGGATGAAACAAAGGGATAAAATACAAATGTGTTAATACAAAGAGGCAGCAGATAAATTTGCCCTGAAGTCATCTGGAAGACACAGAAGTTGTCTGTTGTGCCAATCCAATTCTGCTTCTACACAAACTCTAATCTGGGAGGGAAGCTGACCGGAATGATTGGGCTGCCTCTCCTGCTGCTGCTGCTGCTGTTGCTCTTCTGGCTCCTGCCTCCTTCTACTGCTAAGAAGTTTCAAACTGTGTGTGTGTTGCCAAAACATTTAAAGACAGAGCTTCACTGGGAATTTTACAGGCCTGGTGATCTGATTATTGGAGGGAATTTGCCTCGGGTAACTTTTGTCACCTATGATATCCCAGACTTTCAAAAGAACCCATCTCTACTTCCTCAAGGAATTTTGTAAGTTTCACCTGGAGGGGGAAAATGTAGATGATTTCTTTCTCTTGGATTCAGGGCTTGTTCACAGCCAGGAGTTCAGTCCTGACTGGCTCAAGGGTGACTCAGCCTTCATCCTTAAAAGGTCAGTAAAATGAGCACCCAAATTGTTGCGGGCAATAAACTGACTCTGTAAACCATTCCATTACATAAATCTAAGTGCCATTGCTACTGCTTTCTTAATAAAGAGCCAAACTTAAGAAAAAGGTGAGAATTCCCAGTCCTTCAAAAGTCTTCATCAGTTACACAAGTATATACTAGCCTAGTAAAGAAGTTGTTCTATAATATTAATATGGACAGAAAATCATTGTTAAAAAAAACCTCAAAGACAAGTTCAACCCTTTTCCAATGTGAGGTACTGCCAAAAAAAAAAAAAAATCCCCTCAATTTAGGAATCAGCAGAGGTGGTGAATAATGGCCCTTAGTAAATACGAGCTGTGGCCTTCATTGGTGTCTTCTCCTCAGACCTGAAGAAGCTGCTCCGAGAGAGAAAGAAAATGATTAGGGAGGAAGAGGAGCAATTGGGGAGGGAGGGAGAATAGAGGGGTATAAAATGATCTGGGATAAGGACAGACTGGCTTTTCTCCATTCTCAGAAATCCATCCAAGTACAATCAAGGAACATCCTTTAAAAAGCCAAAAGAGCCCAATGGAACTTCTCACTTAGTAATCCAAGGACACACAAAAAAAGGAAAGGCCAACTCCACCAGCACACAAGATCTTTCCTATAATGTTCCCCAATCTTTTTCTTGTTATAGACCCCTACTCAGAAACTACCATCAGTTCCTGGCCTTCATGTTTGCTGTCATTCAGGTGAACAGGGAGCAACTTCTCCTGCCCAACATCACCCTTGGCTTCCACATCCATGACAATCAGAAGAAGGAAAAGAAGATTTTTTTCTTCAGCCTCTCCCTGCTCTCCACAAGAGACCGAATGGTTCCAGGTTACAAATGTGACAGAAAGGAACCCCTGCTCTCTGTCATTGGAGGTCACAACTCCATATCCTCAAGGCAGATGACCTCCATCTTCAGCCTCTTCAAGGTCCCACAGGTAAGGAGGACCTGGACACAGTATGGAGCACATGGACAATCGAAGCACATACAGAAGCCAAGGATGAACAGAAAGGTGTGGGGTGATGGAAAAACCAGGGGTATATGACTTAGACAATTCATCCTAAAATTGATTTCTCTATTTTATACACCATGATACATTTTTATATATCTGCAAAAAGATACCGACAGAATTCTGAAAAGCTGTACTTGCCAAGAGTAATTCCTTCCTGACTTTCATAGAAGTTTATCACCTTTCTGCCCCTTTCAGTGCAGTTTATTCTCTGTATCAGGTAGATGTTTTCTTCCTTTGACTTCTAACCTATCACAACCAGGCACAGCAGGTAACTGGTGACTCTTCCTAAGAAGGGAGGAAGGTGAAGCTTGTGAGTCAGCCTGACTGGTGGGGCATTAACTACACAATGGGGAACCCTAAAGTCACCCTAAAACTTTAACTTTGTTTTTGAAAGAAGATTCTCACTTTCTCCAGCTTGGTGTTGGCTTTGAGTTCAGCCAAGGAGACAGAAGAGTTTATCCTTCCTTCTTCTGGATTAATCCCAAGGAATCTGCTCAATGTGAAGGTTTAGTTCAGCTGCTCCTGCATTTCCAGTGGAACTGGGTTGGGTTGATGGCCAACGAAGATGATGGTGGGGAACGTTTTGTCTCATCTCTGATACCAAAGCTCAAGGAGAAGGAGATCTGCCTGGCCTTCACTGAAGTAATAAAATTTGATTTTTACAATGATCAAGGAACAAACTTTCATCACATTTTAAACACTTGGTCTAAAGGTGAAGTGATTATTTTTTTTGGACAGTACAGTAGTTTTACAAATTTTCAGATAGTTAGGATGGCTGATGAAACACATACATCATTACTGAAAGTTTGGATCTTTACATCCAATTGGAAATTTAATGTGATGAGCACTCAATTTATGTTGCCACTTATACAGCCCTACCATGGAGCCTTGCATTTTAGGGACCACACTGGGGATGTCTCAGAATTCAGCCATTTTCTCCTGTCTTTAGACCCTTTCAACCCACAAGGGGACTTTTTTCTCCCTGCATGGTGGGAACTGATGTTTGGCTGCAGGATCTACACACCAGGAGAGATCCTTGATCAGGGGGAAAAACCATGTACTGCAGCGGATAATTTACAGAGCCTGCCATCTTACATGTTTGAAACAAGCATGACAGGTGAAAGCTACAATATCTACAATGCCATTTATGCTGTGGCACATGCACTACATGCAATTCATGGATCTGGAGGGCGACCAGCCATGATGAGGCTTGGAAGGAGGATCTCAAATGTCCACTCATGGCAGGTAATCTCTGTGTTTTGTTAATCCAGCCCCTCAAATATTGGAACACTTCTACTTTGTCATTTTTATTATTACTATTACCTTTATTGTCAGGGTACAACATGTGTCCAATGAGATTGGCTGAGCCTCCCTTTGTGCACGCACACACCTAACACAACTCACGGTGAAAACAGAAGTCCCTAACCCAGTTCCAATCTTATTACACTGTGTGACGTTGTTGCACAACGCGCCGGCCCTGCAAGTCTATCATACTAGACATGAAGTTATTTTCCATTCAGAAGTCTGATAGCCCATGGGTAAAAACTGTTCTTCAGCCTGTTGGTACAACTGGCTCTACTTCTCTATCTCCTACCCAATGGTAGGAGAGTGAAGAAGTGCTGACTGGGATGTGAGTTGTCTCTCAGAATTTTCCTCACTCTTCTAAGGCAGCGAGCCCTAGCGATTTCATTTAGTGGTATCATACAACAGCCCACAATGTTTTGTGCTGTGCTCACTACCCTCTGTAATGTTTTTCTATCTGTGGCTGTCAAGCCAGCATACCACACCATCATGCTATATGTGAGGATGCTTTCTATTGTGGACTGGTAAAAGGAGGTCATCAGTCGTTGTTCCACTTTATTCTTTCGCAAGACCCTAAGGAAATGGAGTCTTTGTTGGGCCTTTCTGGCCACCTGGGTGTTGTTGATTTTCCAGGTGATATCTTTGCTGAGGTAGACTCCCAGGAATTTAAAGGAGGAAACTCTCTCCACACAGCCCCCCTCGATGTAAAGTGGGGCGGGTTCCTCTCTCTTCTTCCAGAAGTCTTAACACCATCTCTTTTGTCTTGCTGATGTTCAGGTACAAGTTGTTTTCTAGGCACCATGAGGATAATTTTTTAACCTCCCCCTTGTACACTGTTTCGTTTCCACCTGTAATGAGAGCCGATACGGTAGTATCATCTGCGAACATAATGATCACAGTGGATGGGTCAGACGATACACAATCATGTGTGTACAGTGTGTACAGGTAGGGATTGAACACATAGCCCTGTGGGAAGCCAGTGCTAAGTTTCAGAGAGGTGGGTGTGACAGACGCAGCCCTCACTGTTTGTGATCGGTCCCGCCAAAAGGATTTGACCCAATTGCAGAGGGAAGAGGGAAAATCCAAGTCGGTCAGCTTTTCGATAAAGATGCTCAGCAGGATAGTATTGAAGGCTGAGCTGTAGTCAATGAAAAGCATCCTGACATAGTTTCCGGGTTTCTCCAGATGGCTCCCTACAGAATGTAAGGCAGTAGCTATGGCGTTGTCTGTCGACCTGTTCCCCCTGTAGGCAAACTGATGTTTGTCAAAGTCTGGTGAAAGGCATGTCTTAAGGTCAGGGGTGCAATTCTTCTGGTTCTACCTGTATGTGATACAGCGCAGTGGGGGATTCAATTTTTTTTACTACTGGTTCTGTGGGCATGGCTTGGTAAGCATGGCAGGGAAGGATACTGTAAAATCTGCAGTCAGAGGTGGGATTTGCCGGTTCTCCGAACTACTCAAAATTTTCGCTACCAGTTCTCCATAACTGGTCAGAACCTGCTGAATACCACCTCTGATACAGTGGTTCTGGGATGATTTCTGCCAGCTCCTTTAGAACTTGGGGATGTAATCCATCAGGTCCCAGTGATTTGTATTTATCAAGATCAGACGTGTTTTCTTACTATTTTTTTTGCTTATTTTAACTTTTGTTTCTTGTCAATTTGGACATAGCTTTCTTCATAGGTTGGAGTTTGGCTAGAGCTACCTCTAGATCCCTTACTTTTTCCTCTAGTAGTTCACATAGCTTACATTTATTCCATAGGTAATTTGGGTGTTCTTTGGGTATAAGTACATACATGGAATATATATTGCATACCACAATAAGTAGCGATCACCTGTTCCATGAGTTTGTTTCTTTTTTTCTGCTCGTTTTAAGGGTAAAAAGTTTTATATCTTTTTTTCTATCCTTTTTTCTCCCTTTTTGTGCTTGTTTTTATACCTTGTTATTTATTTATTTACTTGCTTACTGTTATGTTAGTTTTATTTATCCCTATCTTCCCTATATTTTTAAAGAATTAAGTTATAAAGGTCATGAAAATTGCTCCCCTCCCCACTTAATTTTAGTTTAAAGCCCTTCTGTTCCCCTAAGAATTTTCAAGAAAAAAAGTATCTCTTGAACTTACTGGTTAAATATCAGCATGGCATCTCAAAGCAGATTAAAACAGCAATATTTTAAAAACAACAATAATACAGATTAAGTATAATGTTTGATTCAATAGGGGTAGAAGGGAGAAAGAGAAATGAAACAAACCAATTATACCTAAGATTCATAGATGTGTGACCTTCCCAAAAGTTTTCAGAAGTATTCAAAGGTTGTGTAACTTTTATGGAGTGGCTATTGCATAGTATGATCCAGAGCAAGATGACAATTCTGACAATTCTGCCAGATATGTGTGTGTGTGTGTGTTTTCTTAAGTATATATATAAAATTGTAAAATTGTAAGTATTTTTGGCTAAGTTTATTAATTTCCACACAGTTGTAGATCTTCTGAATTATAAAATCATCCGTTGGCATCTTTTCTCCCTTCCAACTTTGAGCTATTGCTATTCTTGCTGCAGTAATTATATGTAGAATTAGATATTTTATTTCTTTTGTGATTTCACCTTTTATTATTCCCAACAAAAAGGTTTCAGGTTTAAGTTCTAATTGAAAATTTGTGATTTCTCTTATCCATACTCATATTTTTCCCCGGTACTTTTCACTCCACGAGCAAAGCCACCAAGTGTGGAAGAAGGTGCCCCTTGTTTGTTTACATTTCCAGCAAAGTGGGCTTAAATTTGGATACATATTGGCCAATCTCGAAGGTGCCAGGTATCACCAATAACACATTTTATATTGGTTCTCTTTATAGACCTCCGATTTTGTTAATTTATAATTTTGCCTGAAGCCATTTTCTTTAGCACCTTTCAGGGCTGCCACAGCAGAACTGGGTAGAGCTGTGGGAACAGGAAGAGGGAGGTAGAGATAGCTGAGGATCTGTAGCCTAAACAAAATTCTTTCCTCTGGGAACCAAGGACTTTCTCACCAGGTGTTAGGAGGGTGGAGACTGGAACCAATGGACACCTGATTGGACTATGTGATTGACTGCATGGGGAGGGGAAAGGGAAAAAAATTACTTTTAATATGGAGAAAAACCATGGGAATTTAGAGTCGAGTTTTCACCAGATGTGCCAATATGACATGCCTAATAAATCTGTACTTTGAGGGACATGCCTGCCTCAGCATTTTGATTGTGTTGAGTGTGTTACTTGGAACCCTGCAGCTAACCTGACTCTAAACTCTAAACCCTGACACCCATCCCACATGTTTCATTTGCCATTTCTTGCACTGCTTGGTGTATGAAATCACCATCTGTCAACTTTAGCACAACACAATAGGATTCAACTTGGTGTGACATTTATGCAATTGTGTGTGTGTGGGGGGGTGTTTCTGTATCAAAGCATAAAGAATGGCTCTCTATGTCCATTGAAGTCACAAATCAGGGCAGGCACTGTGTGGAAAACAAATTCTTAGAAGTGTGGGAAAGTGTTAGCAATTTATGAATGTCTCTTTTCTTTCAGCTTCTTCCCTATTTGAGGAACATCCAGTTCAACAACAGTGCTGGAGATGAGGTCTCCTTCTCAGAAGATGGACTGGGATCTGCTCGTTATGATCTTCTCAACTGGGTTCTCCTCCCCAATGAATCTTTTGTCCCTGTGAAAGTTGGAGAAATAGATCCTGGAGCTCCTGCAGTACAGGATTTCACCATCAACTCCAATACAATTGTCTGGGCAAAAAAGGTGAGCTGGAAGGTCAAATAAATCCAGAAAAAGAGTCAGTCTCTTTTGGGGATTCAAAACACCCCCCTTACTGGAAAAAAAGGTTACTAAATCAAAAAAATTGGAAATTGTTTGATCAAAATGCTGTTTTGCATTTGTGACAAATCAAAAAGTTTTGAGATCAGGAAGAAATTCTGCTTGAAATCCAGGATGCAATTAGACCAGCCAAGAGTGGTTTCTCGTTCAGTTCGATCTCCATCACTGTTTTCTTCAGAAAAGCTATAGCTCAGTTCATAACCCTTCTTTTGCAGGCCACAGTTCCAATCCCAGAATCCAATGGTGGTTTAGCCATAATCCCCCTGGAGCTTTTCCTAAGTTGTGTTACACTTGAGTTAACCATTGCTTCTGAAGATATTCTAATGACGGAAAGAGAAATATGAAGAAATGAATAAGTGAAGCATTGCTGAAGGCATCTCAAGCATTTTTCTTTTCTCTTCTAGAAGGTGCCCTTTGCCAGGTGTGGCAAGAAGAGGTGCCAGGCAGGAGAGAGGAGAAGCGTCCCAGAGGGCGAGCAGGTTTGCTGCTATCAATGTGACCCTTGTCCAGAAGGGACCATTTCTAATCAGACAGGTATCATAAACTTTCAATGTAGATCTTCCAGGCTCAAGGAAGCCATTCATAGTAGAAACAAATATCAATTTTGTGGTCATTTTTGGTAGACTGACATTATTCAGCGTATTCATGCTTTTCAGCTGTGTTTTTCTGTCAGTGCTATCAGTCTCCCAGGAGATAGACAGACCTCTTGGAGAAGATGGAGGTACATCTGACAAACTCTGCCTGCCCTTCCCTGAAAAAAAATTATCTGAATGAGTTCATGCAAAATGCAAAGTAGAGAACTTGATTCCAAAAGGTGGAAAGTCTGTTGTCTCAGATAAAGCTATTCCCCAGGATAATCAATATTGGAGGATCTTTTGTTCTTTTTGATATTCCATGAAATTCAAAGTATTCTTGATTTCAGATGCAGCTTCCTGTTATCCCTGCCCAGAAGACCAATACCCCAACAAGGACAAAGACCACTGCATTGCCAAGAAGATCCACTTTCTTGCCTATCAAGAGACTCTGGGATACACTTTAGTTTTTCTTGCTCTTTCTCTCTCCACGATCACATTGGGAGTCCTGGCAATTTTTCTTAAATGGCATGATACACCGATCGTCAAGGCCAACAACCGAGATCTCACTTACATCCTCCTGGTCTCCCTCCTGCTCTGCTTCCTCTGCTCCTTCCTCTTCATAGGAAAACCCAGAAACGTCACTTGTCTTTTCCGACAATCTGCCTTTGCCATTCTCTTTTCCCTTGCAGTTTCCTGTATCTTTGCAAAAACTGTCATGGTGGTTTTGGCTTTCATGGCCACTAAACCAGGGAACAGAACAAGGAAATTCTTAGGAAAACCACTGACCAACTCCATTGTCTTAGCCTGTCCCCTGATCCAAGCAATTATTTGTGCCACCTGGCTGGTTACCTCCCCTCCATTTCCCAACATGGATTTTCACTCCTTCGTAGGAGAGGCCATCTTGGAATGTAATGAAGGCTCAGCTTTGATGTTTTATGCTGTCCTGGCCTATCTGGGTTTCCTGGCCCTTGTGAGTTTCACAGTGGCCTTTCTGGCTAGGAAATTGCCTGACAGCTTTAACGAAGCCAAGTTCATTACTTTCAGCATGCTGGTATTTTGCAGTGTTTGGATCACCTTCCTCCCTACCTACCTGAGCACCAAAGGAAAATCCATGGTGGCTGTGGAGATCTTCTCCATCTTGGCCTCTGGGACTGGTCTCTTGGCTTGCATCTTTTTCCCCAAATGCTTCATTATCCTATTCAGATGCCATTTGAATTGTAGAGAGAATATAATGAGGCATAAGAATGTCTGATTTATGTGGGGATGGATGTTTAATTTTCACATTTTTGTGTTTGGTTTCGAGTGCAGCATTATTTGAAGATACCAGTCTGGCTTTTGACGATGGAAGCACTTATTCATCCAAACATGATTAATATAGGAAATATTGTTAGATACAAAGATATTTTGAATGAAAAGGGTGAGCTCAAAACTAAACAAGAATTAAATGAACAAAGGATTGATATGGTTTGGTATTCATACGTACAAATACAGTCTAGATATGAAAAAAGATGCTAAACCGGATGCGTTGTGTTTTTTTTTTTTTTTTTGAAGAATTGACAGAATTGGATAAAATACTAATAGGAACAGATGAAAAATTGATTTTAAAAAACTGTATAGTTATTTATTAGGTATTAAATTGGAAAAAGGAGACAATGGTAGCATGGTCAAAAAAAATGGTTATACAATAGAACTAGATAAATGGCAGAGATTGTGGGATAGAAACTATAAGTTAACAATGTCAACTGCATGTAAATTAAACTTATATAAGATGTTTTATAGATGGCATTTTGTGCCGGCAAGGTTGGCAAGAATGTTTAAAGATAAATCAGCTCAATGTTGGAAATGCCACCAGATACCCGGATCATATTACCATATGTAGTCGACTTCTTTATTTTTAATAAAAGTTTTATTTAAGTTTTCACAAAACGTAGAAATACAAATAAAATATCTTTTTTTGAGAACAGCATGCCCCCGGGTTATCACTTCTCCATACAGACATAAACTCCATACATATTTATCTTATACATTCTAATCCATATAACTATTTTCGCAATTTTTTCAATAGCTTTTCCCTTTTTTTTACTTCCTATAGCCTTATTTTAAATTATCTCCTTCCTTAGTTAATTCAATTACATATCTTTTTCTAATTTTTAAAATCTTTCTAATCAATGTTTTTATACTTTCGTCTGTCCTGTTTACAATTACATATTATCTTTTCTCATAAAACAAATTTTCCCCTGTAATTACTAGACTGGAGTATAACACCTTTGTAAGTTTTTTCAAATCTTGTTTAAAAATTGAAGTTACACCTTTACAGTTATAACATTCATTTTCTAACCTCTATTTTATATAACACATACCTATTTTCAATCGAATTCTGCTTGGTACATTCCCTTAAAAATACACACTAAATTCTTAAAAGAAAAAAGTATATATGTATATATATCTGTGTATATATGTATAACAATAGTAAATGGAATAATTATTCTATTCAAGTACAGCTCTCCCATTAATATTAATAACAATCTTTTACATTCCTATTTCTTTTAACAAACATTACCTAGTAATATCAGTTGTCTTTCACTTTAATCATCTATGTTTCATATTTTACTTATTACTGTCTTTAAATAAAAAACCAAACAATAGTTATTAACAGTAGTCAATAAAGTTATTATTCTTATTCAAGTTCATCTTGTCAACTGATAAAAATCTTCCATGTTTCTTTTCAGTTTTTTTAACTTTCTTTTTAAATCATTGAGAGCCTTATTCTCTTTACAAACAAATATTCCACTACGCATCAATAAAAAAAATTTCTTTCACTTTAATCATCTAACATATTTTCTAACCCTTTTCTAATATAACAATGCTATCCCATGCACCCTTGCAGAATCCTCTCCTTAACTTAAATTTTAATCATTGTCTCTGTGTCTTTTAAATAGGTTTATACCTTTAATTCTTGTATGCTTTTCCTGTACCTCTATATCTTGTTTCTGTCCTTTGTAGCTTCTTTTTCTTTCCCTCTTCCCTCTCTTCTTCTCCCTCCCCTTTTTATTCCCTTTTCTATCTGATTGTGATCCTCCCTTCTGCTTCTTCCTGATATTATGATTACTTTCAGATTACTCTTTTTGGGGGGTTGTTGCTTCAATGCTTAAGTTTTTAACTCCCTTTCCCCCCTTTCCCTTTTTTACCCCACTTAAAATTGCTTGGTCATTAAAGATGGCTTCTTCATTGTCTCGCCCTTCTTGTTCTGCCAGCGTTTCTTGTTATTTTTCATAGTTCAAGATCTCCATTTCAAAAAATTGAAATACCAAACCAAAAGATCCTCTTCCCTCTTGTGCTTCTTCTTTTTGTTCTTTAAGTCTCATTTTTAACTCTTCAAGGAGTGATGCCGTTTTAAAAAAATTTAAACAACCCCCAATTGATTTTATTTTGTTTCATTAGGATCCTCCATTCAAAGTTCCAGGAATCATCCAATAATCCAAAACTGTTTCTTGCTTCTTTTCTCACTTTCTCTTTCCAGGGGCATTGTTATCTTGTAACAGTTTCAGCTACAATGTATCTTTTGCAAGCCTTGTTAAAATTCCACTATCAATTTTTTTTTAAAGTTCCGGGTGGTCTCCTCCATTTTCCAGATTCCACCCTCTTGTTTCCTCTTTCCCTCCACTGCTTTCTTTCTTTTTTTAAAGAAAATCTTTAAATTATCCAAGAATCTTTATCCCTTTGAAACTTTATTTTCAGCTAGAAATAGCCTATTAATGTCAAAGTGGATTAGTATCAATTTCTTATTCGAATCTCTACTTCTTAACGTTCCAAGTCAATTAAAACTGTCAATGTGAGAGGAAAAAAAGCCAATTCCGTTTCCTTTCCCTTTCTCTTTCACAGCTTAAAATCTTTTTTAGGAATAGCATTAGTCTTTAAAATTCAGGTTCCAGGTACCTTAAATAGATGTTCTCCATTCAACCCAGTCAGTCAAACTTTCTCCTTTAAACTTCCTCCTGCACAATCTTGTCTGGTCGGGTTCTTCTTGAGGTGGCCATTTCTGACCACTGCTGCAAACGCCTTTGGGAAAGGGAGTAATGGCCAGCCGAGGAGGAGAGATGAGGCTCTCCTCAACCCCACTAACGGCTCCCCCTTCTTCACCACCTCTATAGGGTGGCTTCAGCCCCGAATCGGGGCAGCTCGGGGCACTCCAGCAAGGATCAAAACCGCACACAATCGCGATTTCGGTCCGTCGCCGAAGAAGCCAAAACTGGAAGTCATATGTGGTGGACTTCTGCAGAAGCCAAAAAATATTGGACAAAAATACATACAAGGTTGGAAAAGAGGATACAGCAACATATTGATTTAAAACCTGAAATATTTTTGTTGGGGATTTTACCTGAAAATTATAGTAAAGAAAATGTATATTTAACTATTCATGTATTAACTGCAACTGGGATTATATGATTATTAGAAGGCCAGATCCTGAAACTCACGTACTTTGGCCATCTAATAAGAAGGAAGGACTCCCTGGAGAAGAGCCTACTGTTAGGAACGATGGAGGGCAAAAGAAGAAGGGGATGGCAGAGAAGGAGGGGGCTGGATGGATGGAGTCCCTGAAGCAATTGGCGTGAGCTTAAATGAACTCCAGAAGATGGTAGAGGACAGGAAGGCCTGGAGGAACATTGTCCATGGAGTTGCGATGGGTCGGACACGACTTTGCAGCTAACAACAAAAAGATTGTATTTGCACAAAATTGGAAAAGTGACGAAATTCTGACTGATGGGAAGGTGATTAGGAAAATCACCAGGGAGACACCCAAATTCCACAGCAGTCCTAAGTAAGTCAGGGCAATGTCCCCTGTCCTGGGTGGACCAATCATCCACAGCTGCTTGATCCTACTAGGATTAAAATGGAGACTGTTCCTCCCCATTCAATAGGCTTCGGGTACTAGGGCAAAAGCTTGACAGCATTGCTTGGCCAAGGATGATGCTTGACCTTGAAATGAGAAGTCCTCATTGAGCTACCTTGAAAATCAGAGGTTTCTCCTCCACCTAACACTGAATGGAAAATTCTACAGAGAATGGAGAGAATTACATACAGTAGTGGTGTGCTACCGGTTCAGCCTGGTTCAGCTGAACCAGTAGCAAAAATTCCTCTTTTTCTGCATTCTGGTTATATTTTATTGCTTTTAGATTGGTTATGATATGATAAAGGAAGCTGCAAAAAATTGTTTTTTGAAAACTGGCCTAACACCAGAAGATGTGGACCAGGGGTGGGATTCAAAAATTTTAACAACCGATTCTGTGGGCATGGCTTAGGTGGGTGGGCGTGGCTTGGTGGTCATGTGACTGGTGGGCGTGGCTTGGTGGTCATGTTATTGGCTGGGTGTGGCCAACTCAATATCACTCACATCGAGGCACGCATCTCCTCACCTGGCCTCTCATGACTGTGGGGATGCTGCAACAGTCGTAAGTGTGAAAAATGGTCATAAGTCACTTTTTTCAGTGCCATTGTAACTTTGAATGGTCACACCACACAAGCAAAGGACCAGCAAAGGAGGGGGAAAAAACTCCAGAGAAGTTGCTGAGACAGGAAGTCTAGTCCTGCCAAGAATGTAATAAGGGTCAACGGAGAGGCAGTTTCTGTAAGCAACACCAGAATGTTTCCTTCCTGCCTTCCTTACAGGATTAGGCCAGTAATTTCTTCTAACAACCGGTTCTCCAAACTACTTAGAGTGTTAACAACCGGTTTTAGTGAATAGGTGCAAACCTGAAGAATCCCACCCCTGATGTGGACGTGATTGAACTTCATGACTGCTTCTCTGCTAATGAATTAATTACATATTAATTCAGAATTAAAGAATTGTAAATATTGTACTTAAGTATATAAGTAACGCTTGACACGGAACTATTAAAATGTAAATTTTATATGTATTTTGAAAATAAATACAATTATAAAAAAACACACAGGAAGTTTTTAAAAATAGATTGGACAACCATTTGCCTGAAATAGTATAGGTTTTCCTGCCTAAGCAGGGGGTTGGACTAGAAGACCTCCAAGGTCCCTTCCAACTCTGTCATTCTGTGCTCTTTTTATCTGCGTGATGGCATCAGAGAGGGAGAACTTTCTAGCAATCATCTTGCCTCCAGATATCAATTTTGAAGAGTGAAACAAAGGGAAAAGTGCACTTAATTATGTGCTGGCTGTGACCAAGCTGTTTAGTACTTCTAATATTGAAGGAATACCTTCAGGATAGAATCCCAGAGATTCGTATGTAATTAATTCGTTGCAAAAATATCCTACTGGTTCGGCCGAACCGATAGTTAAAAAAAAGCCTCCCACAATCATCTGAGAGGAGAAAGAAGAGAAAAGCACAGGATTGGCCCTCCCATCCACCCATATGCTTTTCTGTCCTTTATCCTCTCAGATGATTGGCGCTGCAGAGCCTCAGCTGATGTGCGGAAAGCTGCGCGCATAAATAAATGGAACATGTGCTGGTTAGACAGTATATAGTTAATTTGGGAATGAGAGCTTTGCCCTTAAGGGAATGCTTCATGGGAAATGTATTTAATGCCCCTTGGGAGATGTAGTTCAT
Source organism: Notechis scutatus (assembly GCF_049901735.1). Classification (NCBI taxonomy): domain Eukaryota; kingdom Metazoa; phylum Chordata; class Lepidosauria; order Squamata; family Elapidae; genus Notechis; species Notechis scutatus. Next base: position 93,803 of record NW_028263174.1, read on the forward strand.
GTCACGTGGTCACATCTGTAATCCTGATTGGTCACTGAATTGACCTTTGGTTGGGCTGGGGGAGTTTTTGGGCATTCTTACCAGGACCCCAGCATCATGCTGGAGTCTTCCTTTGGTATATCACTATGGGATGAAGATAACCATCTTTTTACAATATGGAGGCAACTATTGAGGCAAAGATTGGACGTTAGATGAATCTTTTTTTTTTTTTTGCAAAAGTTTTATTCAATTTTCATATATTACAGGAAAAAAAAATCTTTTTTTCAGTGAACAGCATGATTCCAGGTTAACACATTTCCATTACAAACTTGATTTCATTTCCTATTCGTCTTTCACATTTAATAACTTATCTTAATCTTATTTTATATATTTTCTTTAATTTTAATCATCAAGCTTTTCCCATCTTATTTTATAATTTTTCCAATACATTGCTTAATCTATTTCTTTAAATCCTTAATGCATCATTATATATCTTCATATTCATTATATTTTATCTTCTTTTCTGTCAGATCAATTTACTTTAGATGATTTACGTTAGATGAATCTTGACGTAACTGTGAGTTATATTTGAGGATGCCTAGTACAATCCAATAAATGAACTTTGCATGGAAGCCTTTGTAGTGTTGCACTGCTTGTCTCTATATTCAGCCAGAAGATTAGAGACTTGAAAGAACAGGTAGGGTCCCACTGCTGATTACATAACACCATATACACATTCCTATTACCCCAGCCAATCCAGAGGTTTACCATGGGTGATGCTGTCTTTCCCACACCAGTTCACAATTCTGAAGACCTGCTTCCCAAGACAAACAGAGCAGACAAACTTTTATGATTCCAGCTCCTTCTTGGACAACCTTCCTATAGAGTTTTAATTAACCTAATACCTTGAGAGATTCTCCTGCCAACTTTTAAGTTCTATGGGAAGAGTTAGTGTGTAATTTCATCACCCGCCAAGTTGGTATTTATATATAGCACTTGTTCCATCCACATGTTGGTATGATTGCCCAGACTTATTAGGGTACAATTGATTGTCAACTGCCACCATGCCCACACCTATACTATCCAAACAAATTATGGAAGAAGCCAACCTCCATCTTGGGTGGACATGCTCAGTTTCACATAACTCAAGTACCCAACAGATGACTCTTAACAGCATCTGATCTGTGGATTAACAACAGGAGACCCAAACTCATTTTTCTCTGTCTGCTGTATGAAGAGTAGCTATCGCTCAGTAAATAGGACAATTGCTTTTCCATGCAATTATCAGAAGAAAAGTAATTTCTAATGTATCCCCTATGGATTTCTACCCACAAAAATCTTCCAAGATAAAACCTGCTTTAAATTAGATGCTTGGAGTTTGCCTGGTGGGGGAAGAACATGTCACCTTGCCTTGTGTTGCAAAGAACCAACTCCAGGGTTTGCTGAGACTCAGCTGGCCTTAGTAATCTCTTTGGTCATAAATCAAACATAAGTAAGAGGAAGCATAATTGGATACAAATTTGCCTTGAGGCCATCCAGTTGGCACAGACTAGCTCTCTTGTGCTAAAGCTCTGCTGAGATTTCAAGTCCTCCCTGCGATTCAAGTTCTGCAAAAAAAAAGAGAAAAAAGAAAAAAACAACCTCTTGATTTCTGATCTAGGAGGAAAGGTGAGAAGAATGACTGGGCTGCCTCTCCTTCTGCTGCTGCTCTTCTGGCTCCTGCCTCCAACTTCTGCTAAGAGGATACAAACTGTGTGTGTGTTGACAAATACTTTACAGAGTAAGAGAGACTTTTACAGGCCTGGTGATTTCATTATTGGTGGGAATTTTCCCCTGGGAACTATACATAGATTCAACATCAAGTCCTTTCAAATAAAACCATCTCTACTTCTGGAGAATATTTTGTAAGTTTCACCCAAAGGGGAAAGATGTAAATAATTATTTGGTTTGCTTTGTGTTCAGGGACTCTTTTCAGAAATACTTGTTCTAGTGACGTTTGCAATGTCCTACCATAGTTCAGATCTTTGTGCTTTTCTCAGGAAAGAATTTAACTCATGAAATAGGCTAGAATTCTCCATCTTTCCAGAACTCAGGAAGCTAATAAACTACCAAAAAATGGAGGAAGGACAACCCCTTGGAAATTGTGCTGGCCTTGTGAAGAAGTTGGCTTATAATATTAATTTGGACAAGAAACTCCTGATGCAAAACTCAAAGATGAGGTCAACCCATTGACACTGTGGAGGAGTTTGAAGAAATTCCTCCGTTTCGGAATCAGGATTGCTCGTGAATAATGGCCTTCAATAAATCAGAGTTCTGACCCCCACTGAAGTCTGGTACTCGGCAATAGTTACCAGATCAGAAGAAGCTGCTCCAAGAGAGGACCAAATGGATTAGGGTAGAAGAGGAGCAATTGGGAAGGACTATACCCATTGGAGCAAAGTGAAGAAGGGAGGGACAATAGAGAGGTATAAAATGATGTGGGATATGGACAGACAAGATTTTCTCCTTTCTCTCAAGGCCATCAAATATTAATCAAGGAACAGCCTTAGCAACAAAACAATTTGGGATTTCTTGCTACAAAGGACGGGGGGGAGCAGGATAAACTCTATCAACCCACAAAAGCTTTCCTTAAAATTTCCCCAATGATTTTCTCACCGTAGAGTTGTACCCAAGAATTACCAGCAGTTCATAGCCTTGGTGTTTGCAGTCAGAGAGGTCAACAAGGATCTAGTTTTCCTCCCCAACATCACCCTTGGCTTCCACATCTATAGCAATTCTCAGACTGAGACAGAGGTTTGCTCAAACAGCCTCTCCCTCCTCTCCACACGAGGCCAAATGGTTCCAGGTTACAAATGTGACAGGCAGGACACTCTGCTCTCTGTCATTGGAGATCTCAACCCCAAATCCTCAAGGCAGATGGCCTCCATCTTCAGCCTCTTCAAGGTCCCACAGGTAAGAGGGCTTCACTGGATACAGTGTCGGATAGACAAATAACAGAAGCACACACAGAAACCAAAGGTGAAAATAAAGTTGTTTGGGGAGGGAGCATATATTTGTATTTTCTTTGTCAAAATATGGTTTTATAGAACCTAGAAATGATAGATAAGATAAATCTGAAAAGCTATATTTTCCAAGAGGAATTTCTTCTTTTCCTAAAAGTGTAACCATCCTTTTAGTGCAGTCTATTCTCTGTACTAAATTGATGTATAGTTCCCTTGCCTTCTGACCTGTCACGACCAGGAAAAATATGTTACCTCTTCTTCTTAATATGTAATCCTTAATATGTAAAAATTAAGCTTGGCACTCAAAGTGAGCCAGCCTAACTGGTGGGACAATAATTCACATAATGGTGATCCCTAAAATTTACCAAGAATCTCACTTTCTCCAGCTAGGCATTGGCTTTGACTTCTGTCGGGGAGACAGAAGCATTTATCCTTCCTTCATCTGGATTAATCCCAAGGAATTTGCTCAGTATGAGGGTTTAGTCCAGCTGCTCCTGCATTTCCAGTGGAACTGGGTTGGGCTGGTGGCCCCTGAAGATGACAGTGGAGAACGTTTCATCTCATCTCTGATGCCAATGCTGAAGGAGAAGGAGATCTGCCTGGCCTTCACTGAAAAGTTGAAATCAAATTTTCTTACTACTCCAATGTTGGAAATACTGCATATTTCCGAGACTTGGTCTAAAGCTGAAGTGATTGTTCTGTTTGGAGACCCCAATAGTATTACAAATGTACAGGTGGCAATGAGTGTCCATGAACATTTGAGGAAGACATCATTTTGGAAAGTTTGGATCTTAACTTCCCATTGGAAACTTAGCGTGAAGAGGGATCAAGACATATTGAAAGCTGTAAAGCCCTTCCATGGGGCTTTGCATTTTGGGCACCACACTGGGGATGTCTCAGAATTCAGTCATTTCCTCCTGTCTTTAGACCCCCTGAAGGCACAAGGGGACATCTTTCTTCTGCTGTGTTGGGAAAGGTTGTTTGGCTGCATGATGGGCAAACCAGGCAGGATCATTCCAAAGGGGGAGAAACTATGTACAGGAAGGGAGAATTTACAGAATCTACCTTCTTACATTTTTGAAACAAGCATGGAAGGTGAAAGTTACAATATCTACAATGCTGTTTATGCTGTGGCACACTCATTGCATGCAATGCATGGATCAAGAACACAACAAGCCATGATAAGGCTTAGAAAGTGGATCTCAAGTATTCAGTCATGGCAGGTAATCTTGGTGACTTTTTATCTGGTCCACAGATGCCTAGGTAGGAAACTACCTATGTGCATTTCTTGCATTACTGATGTTGTGGCCTGCCAGCCGCCAGCAGAGCTGGCAGAAGACTCAGATGATGAGGAGGTTGGCGAGTAACTTGGGCCAGTCCTGAAGTCTGGGGAAGTCTCTGATGGATGCTCTGCATTGGAAGCAGAGATAGGGCCAGGGCTGTCCGACATTTGCCAGCTGCCTTCGGAGTTGGAGATAAGTGGGGAAGAAGAACAGCTGGGGTCTGTTCCAGATGTGTGTATGCGCAGAACTGTCAGGAGAGGAGAACAACTGAGGAACAGGGGCCGACTCAGGAAGAAAGGCACACATGGACACTGAATGGCCCGTCTCTAGCTGAGGAATGAATAGGGGAGTGGTGGTTGCAGGAGACAATAGTTTGTATTTCTTCCGAAATAATTGCTTATCATGGGGGGTCATGTGTCACAGAGACACCTTGCCAGGAATTAATTTACAGCTTTGCAATTGGAAGCTCTTGGCCTGGCAATTATCTAAGGAACTGATAAGGTCTGTTATTGCAATTAACCCTTGGAAAGGTTATTGCCTGGACTTTTCTGTGTGTGAATGCCATGAATTTCCAGTAACTAAATAAAGAGGGGTTTTTCAGGAGAAGGAGTCTGTTTCTTGGTTCTGCTAATGCTGGGTCAGAACAACTGATTAAATATCTAAATGCGACCAATGTATCTAAGAAGAGATTAAGATAGTGATTATTTTAAAAAATGTAATTTGAATTAAATAAAAGGTTTTTGTTGAAATGAAAATGGGACGTGGTGGTTCAGTGGCTAAGACGCTGAGTTTGTCAATCAGAAAGGTCAGCAGTTCAGTGGTTCGAATCCCTAGCACCACATAATGGAGTGAGCTCCCGTTACATGTCCCAACTTCTGCCAACATAGCAGTTTGAAAGCATGTAAAAAACATGTAGAAAAATAGGGACCACCTTTGATGGGAAGGTAACAGCATTCTGTGTGCCTTCGGTGTTTAGTCCTGCTGGCCACATGACCACGGGGATGTCTTCGGACAGTGCTGGTGCTTCAGCTTTGTAACGGAAATGAGCACCAGCCCCTAGAGCCAGAAACAACTAGCACAGATGTATGAGAGGAACCTTTACTGTTACCTTTACCTTTTATTGAAAAGGGATAGATGGAGGAAAAAAGAATTAAACCAAATCAATTGTTCATAAGAGCAAAGAGCTTCCTAGAAGTTCCTGGAAAGGACATCAATGGCCGCCTGAGAGTCAGGTGTGACCACTGCAAGGAGGAGTGGTCACCCCAGAGCACAAGAACAAGAAGAACAACCTGGGTGCTATTGTGCAAGATATTTCAACAGTTCAAGTCTTAGCAGACACATTTGCAGAAGCACCTCAGTTTCTCTCAGTCGATAGTTTGAATCCAATCTGTAAAAAGACACTCAATTCATTTTTTTTTATTCTTTAAAAACAAAAAATACAAAAATCTCATTTCCATTAACAGTTATTGTGTCATTGTATATACATGTTTCTTATTTTGTGACTATACATTATTTTTATCCTTATCCTTCACCCATTCGTACCACCTCTCCCATGTCACATAGTATTCCCGATCCTCTTTGCCTTTCAGTTCCATAGTGAATTTATCTAGTTCAGCACAGTCCATTCTTTTTTGGACACTCAATTCATTTTAATGTTGGTTTAGATTATGGTAGCTTAGATTTTTTTGTGACTCCACCCCATTTTTTTATTAAGCCGTTTCTTGTACTGCTTTGTTTGTTGTGTTAAGCCTCTGTCAACTTCAGCATATGCAGAAGAAGAACTCAACCTGGTCCTAACATGAGTTCCTGATCTAAAATTCTTCAGACTTTTCAACATCAAAGGCTAAATGATTCCTCTCTGGACAATGAAGTGAAAAACCAGGGCAAGAGAAATGTTCTTACATGGTCCCTCTTGGTCAGATCTACTTCTTCATTCTGCTCTCTTTGACCATCAGCTAGAGAAAGTCAGTGGAGGTGTGCAATGTTATGATAGAAAGTATTTACCAACAAAGGAGAATATTATAGCTCAGGGGTGAAATGAGGGGTCTCTTCAGGGGTGGTTGTTTTCTTGCAGACATTTCATGACCCAGCTAGGTAGCATCATCAGTGCTAGAAGGGAGTGAGATCACTATCAGTGTTACCTAGTTTAGGTCATGAAATATCTGCAAGAAAACAACCAGGCTCAGAAAGCACCAAGAACATTTCCAAAATTATTTAATCATTCTTAAAATGCATTTGTCATTTACTCAAATAAAATTAAAAATGTAGCTAGCCAAGTATCACAGGGCAAAACTACACACTTTAATTTGGAATATTACAATATTTGTATGTAGCTTTCATTCTTGTAAGACTGGAATTGAAGAAGCCATGATACAAACATCCAATGATAAAGAGAATGTGTCATTATTTTGGGGATGAAGTTGAAAATTTGCTGTTACTTCTGATTGCTTAGCTCTCCATCAGGGGAACTCATTTAGCTTCTCAGATATAGAGCCATTGCCTTAGGTTGATGGCCATCACATTATGAAAGAAACCAGGATGTCTTGTGTGGGTTCAGTCAATTAATCCAAATGTCTTTTCTTTCAGATTCTTCCCTATCTGAGGAACGTCAAATTCAACCACAATGCTGGAGAGGAAGTCTCCTTCCCTGAAAGTGGATTGGTTTCTTCTCGTTATGATCTTCTCAACTGGCTTTTCCTCTCCAATCTATCTTTTGTCCCATGAAAGTTGGGCAAATTGATTCCACGGCTTCCCCAGGACAAGATTTCACCATTAACTCTGATGCCATCATCTGGGCCATGAAGATGAGCTGGAAGGCAATGTTGTCAATTCAGCAAAGGATGCATTCACTCCAGGGGATGCATAACACCCTAGTTAAATTCAGGAATTTGATGAAAAAACATGGTGTTGAGTTTAACACATTTGAGCTTTGAGTTCTGAAAAGTCCAAGAAGGGAAGGGGTAAGATTATGAAGAACTCCTACTTGAAACCCAGGATGCCATGACAAGAGGCAAGAATGATTTCCATAGACCATTCTCATTCAGTTGGATCCTCACGATTCTTTCTTTTAGAAAAGCTGTATGTCACAAGCCTTCCTTTGCATTTTGAGGTCCCAGTTCCAATCTCCAGCATCCATTGGTGGGTCAGAATTGCATTGGCTTGACTCCCTCTGGAGTTTATCCTGGTTCCTGGTAAACCATTTCTTTTGAAGATGTTCTAAAGATGGAAAGAGCAACGTACAAATGAATAAATGAAGAATATTCATTGCTGAGACATTTTATTTGTTACCAGTGGACATGGGGTATTGGGGTGAAGGTTTAAGTGGGTTAGCCTAATGCTTCACACGTGAATTTCAGATTCCATCCGACTTCTCTGCAATCACTATCTCTCAATAAAAGTTCAAGAGTTTTACTTTCTTGAAAAGGTAGCTGAGGCAAGTCTTTACAGAGATGTCAATGTGGAAATTAAATGATGCATAGCCATTGAATAGACCATCTCAAACAGTTCTCTTTACTCTCTTAGAAGGTGCCCTATGCAAGGTGTACCATGAAGAGGTGCCATGCAGGAGAGAGGATGAGAATTCCAGAAGGCAAGGAGGTTTGCTTCTACCAATGTGCCCCTTGTCCAGAAGGGACCACTTCTAATCAGACAGGTAGATCAGACTTTAAATGTAGATCTTCCAAGATCAAGGAAACCATTCACTGGAAAAATTATTAATTTTGACATCAGTTTTAGTAGGATTTACATGCTTCAATATATTCCTACTTCTTTTCAGCAGACCCTCTCAATTCTTGAATCTAAACTGTACTTCCCCACGGGCCACTTTTCTTGCTGCTCATAAATTTCATACAGGTTGATGTCAGGGTTCCAAGTAATAGACCCATATCCAGTGGTGGGATTCAAATAATTTAACAACTGGTTCTCTGCCCTTATGACCAGCTTGGTAGGCGTAGCTGGGTGGTCATTTGACTGGGTGGGTGTGGCCAACTCAACATCACTCACATATAGGGGCGCTTCGCCTTTTTTAGCCTCTTGTGACCACAGGGATGCGGCAATGGTCATAAATGTGAAAAACAGTCATAAGTCATTTTTTTCAGTTCCATTGTAACTTTAAATGATCATTACCAGTTCTCCGAACTGCTTAGAAAGTTAACAACTGATTCTCACGAATAGGTGCGAACTGGTTGAATCCCACCACTGCCCATATCAAGCAAAACTCCAAGGCAGGTAGATTCCTCAAAGAATAGCTTTATTGGACATATCATATTGGCACAAATCTGGTTAAAACCGACTCTGAAGGTTCCTGCAGTTTTCACCTAATTAAAAGTAAAAGTTTGTCCCTTTCTCAAAACAATCAGTCCCACAGTACTGTCTGGTTGCCTGTCAACATCACTCTGCCTTCCTCTGACCAGGTGTGAGAATTTCCTTGATTCCCAAGAGAAAATATTTTGTTTTGGCTACAAAATCCCAGCTATCTAAAATCCCTCCCTCCAATGTGGCAACACTGAAGCAGTCAAAAATGGTTTCAGTCAAGTCAACTTCAGGGTTGACAGTTGGTTTTGCAGCACAGTTCACAGGGTACCCTACTAGGCTTTCTACTCCTACTTTTACATCCCATCAGGAAAAGCAGACACCAATCTTTTTGTGAAAGTATGGGGTGTGAGATTCAAATCTGTATTTTTATTAAGGACTTGCTTCTTCTACCAGAACACTTGATCTCCCAGGAAATTCATAGACTGTAGGAGACAGACCAGATCTATCTACATCTCTCTGCCAACCCTTCCCTGCAAAAAAAAAGTTTGAATGAATGGATTTGAAGTATAAAGCAGAGATGTTGAGCTAGAGGACAGATCTGGGTTTTTTGACTAACCTATTCTCAGCATTGTCAGTATCGGTGGATGATTTGCCCATGTTGATTCACTATGAACTTCACACCAACTTTTGATTTCAGATGCAGCTCACTGTGAACCCTGCCCAGAAGATCCATTTCCCAACAAGGACAAGGACCACTGCATTGCCAAGAAGATCCACTTCCTTGCCTATCAAGACACCCTGGGATACTCTTTAGCATCTCTTGCTCTTTCTCTCTCTGTGACCACATCTGCAGTCTTGTTGATTTTCTGTAAAAATCACAACACACCAATTGTTAAGGCCAACAACTGAGATCTCACCTACATCCTCCTGGTCTCCCTCCTGCTCTGTTTCCTCTGCTCCTTCCTCTTCATTGGTCAACCTGGGAAGCTTACCTGTCTCTTCCGACAAACTGCCCTTGCCATTCTCTTTTCCCTTGCAGTTTCCTCTGTCTTGGCAAAAACTGTCATGGTGGTTCTGGCCTTCATGGCCACCAAGCCAGGGAACAAGACAAGGAAACTCTTAGGAAAACCACTTGTTGTTGTCTGTCCCCTGATCCAAGCACTTCTTTGTACCACCTGGCTGACAACCTTTCCTCCATTTCCCAACTTAGACTTCCACTCCTTGGTAGGAGAGGCCATCTTGGAATGCAATGAAGGCTCAGCTTCAAGGTTTTATGCTGTCCTCACCTACCTGGGCTTCCTGGCCTTCATCAGTTTCACAGTAGCCTTTTTGGCTAGGAAATTGCCTGACAGCTTTAACAAAGCCAAGTACATTACTTTCAGCATGCTGGTCTTTTGAGGTGTTTGGATCTCATTCCTTCCCACTTACCTGAGCACCAAAGGGAGGTCTATGGTGGCCGTGGAGATCTTCTCCATCTTGGCCTCTGGGGCTGATCTCTTGGCTTGTATCTTTTCCCCCACCAATCATAAAATCTCCAGGCATGTGATAGTCTTGCTGAAACTGGGAAGTGTTGGCTGATACACAAGTGACTGGAATCCTCTTTGCAGAAGTTGGAGGCAGGAGCCAGAAGAGCAGCAGCAGCAGCAGCAGCAGGAGAGGCAGCCCAATCATTCTGGTCCCCTTCCCAGAAATCAAGATTTGTGCAAAAACAGAATTACACCTGAAATCTCACCAGAGCTTTAGCAGAATAGAGCCCAGCCCTGCAACCAGGATGGTCTTATGGGATATTTATACCAACCATGCTTCCTCTTACCTATGTTTGTACTATGGCCAAAGAGGAAATTAAGGCCACTAAACCAAGGAATTAGCTGTTTGCAAGGCAAAGTAACATGACGTGTCCTGCCCCAATAGGGAAACTCAGTGCATGTTTTCTAAAGCAAGTTTTATCTTGGAAGATTTTTGTGGGTAGAAATCCACAGGGGATCCATTGGGAATTACTATTCTTTTGATAATTGCAAGGAGAAGCAATGTGATCACAGAGAGAGAAAGAGTGAGAGATGCTAAAGCGTATTCCAGGGTGTCTTAATAGGAAAGGAAATGGAGCTCCTTGGCAAGGCATTGTCCTTGTCCTTGTTGGGATATTGGTACTCTGGGCAAGGTCACAGTGAGCTGCATCTGAAATCAGTGTGAATTTCATGGTGAACCAACAAGGAGAAATCATCCATCCATATGGATGATGCTGGGAATTGATTAGCCAGAAAAACGGATTGGTTCGCTGGCTCACTGTCTTTGCTTTATTCTTCAAATCCACTCATTCAAACTTTTTCTGCAGGGAAGGGTTAGCAGGTATAGATAGATGGATCTGCTCTGTGTCCAACCGTTCTATGAATTTCCTGGGACATTGAGGGTTGTGATAGAAGAAGCATATCCTCAATGAAAATCAAAGCTTAAATTTCACATCCCATTCTTTCACCAAAAAATTGGTAGCCGGTTTTGCTGATTGGGATGTAAAAGTAAGACTAGAAATTATAATACGGAACCTAAAAATTGTGCCCTGAAACAACCCAATATTAAATTGCCGAGAAGCAAGAAAAGTTGCCTGTTGGGTAGCCCAGCTTGGATTCATGAATTGAGAGGACCTGTTGAATATATGGATATATTGAATCATATAAAGCATCCTATCAAAACTGATGGAAAAATTAATATTTCCCCATTGAATGATTTCCTGGAAGATCTACCTTTGACATATACTCTGCCTGTCTGATTGGAAATGGTCCCTTCTGGGCAAGCAGCAAACTGCATTGCCTTCTGGAACTCTCTTCTTTTCACCTGCATGGCATCTCTTGATGCCTCCCCTGGCAAAGGGCACCTTGTGAAAGAGAACAGATAAATATTTGAGATGGGCTAAGTAATAAATGCACTTCCTTTGTCTATTTCTACATTTCTGTTTCCATCTTTAGAATGTCTTCAAAAGAAATGATTTAGCAGTGGAGATTTCTTGAGAGATGACGTTGTACTTCTATCTCTTATGGAAGTCTTGGTTTCTCTCTTCTTCAGAAATAATGGCGGGATCCCATCACACTTTTCTTCCAATAGTATTATCCCAATTTTAGGAAAGATTGTGGAGAATGTAGTTGTACAGTACCTTCACTAGACCCTTGGTGGATTATCTAAGCCCCTTTCAGTCAGGATTCAGACCTGGGTGATGGGACATAAAAGATGTTGGTCCCATATTTAAATGAACTTTGGCAGCAACGGGATGGAGGTAGCGCATTCATCCTTGCTGTACTTGTCCACTCAATGGTCTTCAACATCATCAACCATGCTATCCTTCTGTGTCAGCTCCATGTTATGAGAGTGGGAAGCCCTGTATTTTGCAAATTCTTCTCACCTCTACAGGGCTGATACCAGTAGGCATTGATTGGGATTCCCAAGAGCCCCACACTTGACCCCTTTATATGGGTACCATAGTATTTGGTGCTTTCTCCTCTCCTCTTTAACATGTCAAAGAAGCCACTGGGTGAGATCATCCAGTGTGTTGAAGATGCTCTACCCTACATTTATGGCCCTGGTGAACTAAGCAGTACTGTTGATATCCTGACTCATGGGCTTTGGGGTTCTGGAGGAGAGAATCTGGCTTCATCTCAATTCTGGAAAAATTAAGTGGACCTATGGTATTGGATGAGCTTTCACTGCCGCAAAAATGCCCAGTACATAACCTGGATGCTTTATAACTCCTGATTTCCTGTCCAAAGAATAGATGGCAGTTATAGCTAGAGCTGTGTCTTGTGTACCAGTTGCGCCCATGAGTTATTCATACCCTAGCAGTCACTTCCTGAGTGGACTTTTGTAATGCTTGTTTCCTAGGGCTGATCTTGAACAGGTATTTGGACTTCTGAACAAAGGGTTCACATGGTTGTTATTGGGAAAATAGATGGAGGAAGATGTGTTGGATATCTTAGCACCTTGAGTTATCTGTAAAAATAATAACATTGGGATGTAGAAAAACAAATACATAAATACGATCTTTAAAAAATTGTATGGGATTTGCAGAACCCAGATATTATCAGGATCTAAAATCTACATAGAATACAACATCTGAATGCCTTTCAAGGTGTTAGTTTTCTCCGTTTTTTCCCTGAATGATCCAGCACAGAGGAACCAGCAGTTCCATCTTGTCCAAACTCTTTTGGCCCAAACTGATGCGTATGAAGGTGCTCATGCCCGTCTTTTCTGTTGCTGGCCCTGTTTGGTCTGGGGAAGCTTTCCCTCAGAAATTGGATGTGCTCCATGTCCCCCATGCTATTTATAAATAAATATTCTGGAACACATTTGGGGAAGTCTTCCTCTCCATTTTATTAGTTCTCTGATTATTAATACAGGAACTGAAGACTGATTTGTATTAAACATGGAGAAAGAAAATACAATTAAAATTCAGTATGTGAGATATGTATAAAATGAATCAACACTTTTGATAATCTGATCCATAGGATGCTTTATTAGGGAAGATACTGCAATACCGGACCCCCATTACTAAACAACCATGTTTAGGAGGAAGGAGACACTTCCATTTAGTGAATACAGCTTATATAGGTTTATCAAATCACATGGTTACATTACACTTCCTGTTATCCATATATAGAAGTTATACAACATTTTCATAAGAAAATTCCAACCTTCCATGGAAAACTCCCAACATTCTCATTATAGTCGGATTTCCTGTTATTCAAATTCCAGAAGATTATAAGAAAACCATTAATATCTCTTAAAGTGACTTATAATGTCAGAGCGCCCCAGCACATACCTCTAACTTATGCCAAGTACATAGTTTTGCAATCTTGTATAATTTCTAGCAGAAAACACATTGCATAAATGTTCTGAACTTTAAAAGTTCAGACTGTGAACACAAAATGGCTTCAGTTCGGCTTTTTATATTCTCAGGTGTAATAACCAAATTTTCACCGATAAAACAGTACAACTCTCCATATCTTTTCTCCTTGCAGACAGTTGTTTCTTCCATTAAACTCATGTGCCAAAAAATAGTTTTCTTTCCAATTTTCAGATTTCTTTGAGGGATCTGTCATCAGTTCCCTCCAACCATGACTTTCTCAGTATCCGCGTTACCATATTTGATTATTCATCAACATTTATTCCTCACAGCAGACTGTCCACTATGTCTCTACATGCATTTACATGCCTATTGGTTGTTCCACCCCTTTCCGCAACTTTACTGCATGCTCTGCATTCATCCACCTTTTAAGGCCTGAATTGTTCCACAGGGAAGAGAAGTTCTGCAGTTCCCTGACAAGGGCTGCACAGAAAAACAGACAGAGGATAGCTAGACAGACAGAACTTACGTTTCGGCAGAATCTCATCTGCCATCATCAGGCTTCTGTATAGTGTTCGTCTGTGAGTCAGACTTTCACAGCCTATAATGACGTGGGAAAATACCCGAACAAAGCTGAATACCATACATATAAATACCTGCGAAAACTTAAGAATATATATATATATTCTTAAGTTTTCGTGGGTACTTACATGTATGGCATTCAGCTTTGTTCGGGTATTTTCCCACGTCATTGTAGTTGTGCTTTTAAAGTTGTAGCAACGTTTCGGCAGAATCTCATCTGCCATCATCAGGCTTCTATACATGTGCTCGCCAGAGGTAGCCTGACTGCCATTAGGTACCAAGATGAGATCCTCAGACCCCTTGTGAGACCATATGCTGGTGCGGTTGGCCCTGGGTTCCTCCTAATGCACGACAATGCTAGAGCTCATGTGGCTGGAGTGTGTCAGCAGTTCCTGCAAGACAAAGGAATTGATGCTATGGACTGGCCCGCCCATTCCCCAGGCCTGAATCCAATTGAGCACATCTGGGACATCATGTCTCGCTCCATCCACCAATGCCACCTTGCACCACAGCCTGTCCAGGAATTGGGGGATGCTTTAGTCCAGGTGTGGGAGGAGATCCCTCAGGAGACCATCTGCCACCTCATCAGGAACATGCCCAGGCATTGTAGGGAGGTCATACAGGCACATGGAGGCCACACACACTACTGAGCCTCATTTTGACTTGCTTTAAGGACATTACATCAAAGTTGGATCAGCCTGTAGTGTTTTTTTCCACTTTAATTTTGAGTGTAACTCCAAATCCAGACCCTCATGGGTTGCTAAATTTGATTTCCATTGATAATTGTTGTGTGATTTTGTTGTCAGCACATTCAACTATGTAATGAACAAAGTATTTAATAAGAATATTTCATTCATTCAGAACTAGATGTCTTATTTTTGTGTTCCCTTTAATTTTTTTGAGCAGTGTATATATAATGCTTATTTAATTATAACAAAATTGTAAGTGCTTAATCATAACTGTGGGGCAGAGCAAAGGGAAAGGAGGGGCCTCTCTCAACCTTTTTGGGGGGGAAAGAGGGGGGATTTAAGAAGCCACATGATGCCTGGAGACTGGGAAGATCTCGACAGGGAGGAACCAGCTCCCCCTCAAACAGAAGAAAAGCAGAGCCCCCCCCATCTGGTCTCCTGTCATCTCATATCTCCCCCAAGTCAGAGGAAACCTCTCCCCCTTTTCCAGCTGTGGCTGCCTGGAGTTGGAAGAGGGAAGGAGGGCCGGGATGGAAGTGCCGAGGAAGACGGGCTCCTAATAACCAGGCAACTCCCCACCTCATCTCCGTTACAAAGCACAGAATCACGTTACAAAGCACATCTCCATTGTCATGAGGCCGGCATCACTAAATGCCGAAGGCACATGGAACGCTGTTACCTTCCTACCAAAGTGGTCCCAATTTTACTACTTGCATTTTTACATACTTTCGATCTGCTAGGTTGGCCGAAGCTGGGAAAAGTAATGGGAGCTCACTCTGTTACGTGGGGCTAGGGATTTGAATTGCTGAACTTCCAACTTTTCTAATTGACAAGCTCAGTGTCTTAGCCACTGAACCACTGCATCCCTACCATTAGCATACAATAACCCTATATTCATTTGGGTTGCCTGGACTCTTGATTTCCAGCACTTGACAGTTGATGACATTAAAGACTACCAAGAGGCCACGTTGAGCTGGAATGGATGCATTGCCCTCATCTTGCTCCTTCCTAAGTTCATCTAAATGTGCAACCAATACCATTTCCATCCCACACCCAATCCTGGAACCTCACTGAAATGAGGATTCATCCAGGGTCCACCAAAATAGTCCAGTATGATGTGGTCCAGCCATTGTTCCTTGAGTAGGAGTCAAACTGAGTCCTCTTTCAGAGGTAGGGGAACAATCCCACCTCTCAAGGATGATTCATGCTGGCTTCATCTCAACTGTGGGTTTGTTCCCAATAACAGAAGATTTTCTGCCTCCACCCTCCCACCACTCTTGCCTCTGTCCTCTCTGTTGCTCTCATGGACATTCAGACTCTCCACAGCTCAATTTTATTCTGTTTAACAAACTGAAGCTGTAAGGAGGAGTGACAGAAATGGAGCATGGATTCAAAAGAGGAATCAGCCTAAACTCTCTATGTAGCCACAAATGGACTAAGTCCAGTCCCTCTTGAATTCCATTGACCCTTATCTAACACCAAGATAGTACAAACCATTCATTTATTAGCTACTTATGGATAGGCATGACTAGTAATTAATCAGTCTCACTGGAACTTCACATGTGGTCTCAATGTTTTACACCTGACACAACATTTAGAAAGTCTTTTCTTGTGGTAGCCACCATGTTGCTGCTTGAGCAGAAACTAATAATCCACAAAACTGGTAGGTTGCAAAGGAGTCCTAAGAGGGACAGCAAACTGTCATGCAGAATCAAAGATGAAAAGTTCTACTTCTGGGATGAACAATTACTCACAACTGCTTGGTTTTAACAAAATCTTGCAATTCTGAAAATGCTTTCTTGTTCTTCATGTTATAACAGAATAACAGAGTTGGAAGGGACCTTGGAGATCTTCTAGTCCAACCCCTTGCTGAAGCAGGAGACCCCATACCATGTTGCCCAGTTCCTTCTTAAAAGCCTCCAGTGTTGGAGCACCTAGAACTTCTGGAGGCAAGCCCTTAAACTGATTAATTCTCCTGTCAGGAAATTTCTCCTTAGTTCTAGTTGGATCACTCCTTGAAGAGGTTCCATCCATTACTTCTTGTCCTGCCTTTAGGTCTTTTGGAGAAGAGGTTGACAGACTTTTCTCTGTGACAGCCCCTCAAATATTGGAAGACTGCTATCATGTCACCCCTAGTCCTTCTAGACTGGAAAACATACCCAGTTCCTGCAATTGTTCATTGTAGGTTCAGCCGCCATCCACCTAATCATCTTTCTTGCTCTTCTCGGCAATCTTTCTATGGTCTCAACATCCTTTTTTATATCATAGCAACCAAGCTGGATTTAGTATTTAGTATTCCAAGGTGGTACTAAAGTGGTACTAACATTTCACGTGATCTTTATTCTGTTCATCTGTTAATACAGCCTAGGATTTAAACTTCTGGAGACAAGCCCTTCTACTGAGATACAACAATTACTACCAACCTGCCTTAATTGAGGACCTGTATACTACACTAGTCAAAAAGAGGGCTGTGGAAATATTAACAGACCCCTCACATCCTGGACATAAACTGTTTCAACTTCTACCCTCAAAACGACACAATAGAGAACTACACACCTGAACAACTACACACAAGGACATTTTTTTTTCCTGAATGTCATCACTCTGCTAAATAAATAATTCCCTCAACACTGTCCAACTACTTACTAAGTATGCACTACTATTACCATTACTATTAATCTTCCCATTCTTCCATTCAACCATCTCCTCCCACTTATGACTGAGTGACTGTAACCTTGCTGCCTGTATCCTTATGATTTTTATTGACTGTTTCCTAGTATGATTTGATTGCTTATTGTACCCAATGACTATTATCAAGTGTTGTATCTATGATTCTTGATGAATGTATCTTTTCTTTTATGTACACTGAGAGCATATGCACCAAGACAAATTCCTTGTGTGTCCAATTACACTTGACCAATAAAAATTCTCTTCTCTTCTCTTCTCTTCTCTTCTCTTCTCTTCTCTTCTCTTCTCTTCCATTAATTGTCCTGTTAGGAAATTTCTCCTTAGTTTTAGTTGGATCATTCCTTGATAAGGTTCCATCCATTATTTTTTCTCCTGCCTTCAGGTGCTTTGGAGAAGCAGTTAACAGACTTTTCTCTGTGACAGTCCCTCAAATATTGGAAGGCTGCTATCATGTCACCTCTAGTCCTTCACTCTTAGACAAGACATACCCAGTTCCTGCCAGGGGTCTTCATATGTTTTAGCATCCAGTCCCCTCATCATCTTTGCCTCTCTTCTCTTCACCCTTTCTAGAGTCTCAACATCTTTTTTTATGTCATAGTGACCAAATCTCAATGCGGTATTCCAAGTGTGGTCTTCCCAATGTACTATAAAGTGATATTAACATTTCATGTGACCTTGATTTTATCCCTCTGTTGATGCAGCCTAGGATTTAAACCATGACTGTCCCTCCCCATCGAACATCCTTCATGCACTAAGAAAAAATCTTTGAAGAATAGCTTGGTCAGTTGGTGGTTATACAGCTGAATATCATCAGCATATGAATGTTAGTCGACCTTGACTGAGAAGGCCTTATTGATGCACCCTGAAAGACATTGGATTGAGCCCAATATCTTCCCAACAACCAACATTGACTGGAACCATCAGATGAAGGAGAGAATCACAAGATTAGAAACTGTTATTCCAGGTTCTAATTTCATCCACTACCATGTGGTTATAAAAAGAAAACTTCCATCTAAGCATTGGCATGAGTGCTTACAGTTAGAAAGGTACAACTGATTCTCATGTGCCACAAAACCCCATTAGCACTCTAAGTAGCTGACCAACTATGGCCCTGGTCAAACTCCATCTTGTTTGAAGGGGGTCAGTTTCACAGAAGTCAAATTCACAAATTCAGCATGGCTCCATCTGCTCTGGGCATTACAAGAAACACAAACATGTTTTTTTTTTCCATTTGGGTGTATGAGAAGCTATTGCTACAAGGATAGAAAATTGTTTTTCCTTGCAATCATCAGAAGTACAGTAATTCTTATTGTATTCCCCTGTGGATTTCTAGATACAAAAACCTCCAAGCTATAAAAATATGTCTGAGTTCTCCAGATGGGGGCAGAAGATGACACCTTAGCCTGTCTTGCACAGAGCTCACTCCTTGGTTTGAAGAGACTCACTTGTCTTTGTTTCCTTTGTAATCACAGCCCAAACACAGGTAAGAGGAAGCATCTTTGCTATAAATTTGTTCTGTGGCCATCCAGGTGGCACAGGTGGTGTCTGATCTGCTAAAGGTCCAGTGAAATTTCAAGTTAAACCTTCAAATCAGTTTCTACATAAACTTTTATTTCTGTCCTAGGAGGGAAGGTGATAAGAATGACCAGGCAGGAGTCATGCTACGATTGATGTTGCTGCTCTTCTGGTTCCAGGCTCCAACTACAGCGAAGAGGCTGCAAACCATGTGTGTGTTCAGGGATTATATCCCATTAGATAAAAGCTACTATAGGTCTGGTGATCTCATTATTGGTGGGAATTTGCCCTTAGGAGCCAATTTTGATTCTACTGCCCCTCACTTTAATACATCAAACCTTCTTTTAGATAATGGGTAAGTTTCAGCTGGAGGACAAACATACAGATAAATGGTCTCTTTGCTTTAAATTCTAGGATTTCTTTCAGAAATTCTCCTTATAGTATTGTGCACTGTCCTAGTGTAGTAGACTTCTGCTTCTCTCAATAAAGTAGCAAGCTCCTAAAATAGGCTGGAATTCTCAATCTCTTCCTCATGGAGATCATAAACAACAAACATGAAGAGTAACAGATAACAGATAATCAGAGTTGGAAGGGACCTTGTAGTTCATCTAGTCCTACCCTGCACCCAAGCAGGAGACCCTACACCATTTCTGACAAATGGCAGTCCAATCTCTTCTTGAAAGTCTCAAGTGATGGCGCTCCCACAATTTCCAAAAGCAACTTCTGTTCCATTGGTTGATTGTTCTCACTGTCAGAAAGTTTCTCCTTATTTCCAGGTTAAATCTCTCCTTGTTCAGTTTCCATCCATTATTCCTTTTCTGGCCTAGAGGCGCTTTAGAAAATAGCTTGATCACCATCTCTCTGTGACAGCTCCCCAAATACTGGAACACTGCTATCATGTCTCCCCTGGTCCTTCTCTTCACTAGACTAGCCAAGCCCAGTTCCTGTAACCATTCTTCATAGTTTTCATCTCCAATCCCCTAATCTTCCTGGTTGCTCTTCTCTGTAATTTTTCTAGAGTCTCAACATCTTTTTTATAATGTGGTGAACAAAACTGGATGCAGTACTCTAGGTGTGGTCTTACTAAGGCTTTATAGAGTGGTATTAGTACATCCCTTGATCTTGATTGTATCCCTCTGTTAATACAATTTAGGATTGCATTAGCTTTTTTGGCTGCTGCTGCACACTGCTGGCTCATATTTAACTGGTTGTCCACTAAGACTCCAAGATCTCTCTCACACTTACTCCTATTGAGCTTAGTTTCAACCAGTCTATATGTGTCGTTTTGGTTTTTCTTGCCTAAGTGTAGGACTTTACTTTTCTCTACATTGAATTTCATTTTGTTAGATACAGCCCATTGTTCTAGTCTGTCAAGATTCATCTGTTAGCTATTCCTGCCAGCTTAGTATCATCTGCAAATTTGGTAAGTTTCCCTTCTCTTCCCTCATCTAAGTCGTTAATGAAGATATTGAAGAGTACTGGGCCTAAGACGGAACCTTTTGGCACCCCACTGCTTACTTCCCTCTATGTAGACTTAGACCCATTAAGGACTACTGGTTGAGTACGGTTTGCCAGCCAGTTGCGAGTCCAACTAGTGGTGCTGCTATCTATTCCACTTTTTTCTAGCTTCCTAAGAAGTAGGTTAGTACATTAGAAGCTGTGCTGGCATAGTGAAGAATTTGAATTTCAATATTAATCTGGACAGTAACTCCAGTGTTCAGGAGTTTAAAAAAATCCTTCTCAGCTTTGGAATCAGCATTGCTCATGAATTATGGCCTTCAGTATATCTATGAGGTGACTCCCACTGTAGACCTGTGCACAGCAATGTTTACCACCCCTGAAGAAGTTGTTCTGAGAGAGATTCTAAATTATTAGTGTGAAAGAGGAGTAGTTGGGAAGTATTACAACCATTGGAGGAAAGTGAAGATTGGGGAATTAATAGATGGGTATAAAACAATCCATTATCTGGATGGAAAGTCTTGTCTGTTTTCTCACAAAGCCATTCAGGTTTAGCTGAGAAAGATCCTTAAAAAAAACCCAAACCCAATAAAATGTGGTTGTTGCTGCACCAACCCAAACACTGAAGCAAACTCTACAAGCAAACAACCTTAACTGTAATATTCCCTGTGTTTTTCGCACTATAGACTCATCCCCAGTAACTACCAGCAGATCCTTGCATTGATGTTTGCTGTCTCCCAGGTCAATAAGGATTTTTTTCTGCTCCCCAACATCACCCTTGGCTTCCACATCTATGGCCATTTCCAGAGTGAGATATTTATTTCCTTAAACAGCCTCTCCATGCTCTCCTCACAAGGCCAAATGGTTCCAGGTTACAAATGTGGCCGGCAGGGCACTCTGTTCTCCATCATTGGTGGTCTCAATCCCAAATCCTCAAGGCAGATGGACTCCATCTTCAGCATTTTTAAGGTCCCACAGGTAAGAGAGCTCTCTTGGATACAATATGGAGTAGACAGAGATCAGAAGGTTACTCAAAAGCAAAGAGGTAGAGGTTTGGGGGGGCACATCATGAGCATGTGACTCTTAGTTAATTCTTTATTAAAGGGTGGCCATCGTTTTATTGCCAT